>NC_142788.1:27464357-27561857 GCF_988280905.1 Pimephales promelas | reverse complement strand
CACAACGTCAAACGTACGTTACCTAGGGGTTACGCAAGGTTCACTACTCGGTCCGTTTATAATGCTAAAAAACGTTACGAGTTTACCGTTCTCTTGATGTCAAACGAACGCTGTTTACATTAAAAACACGCGTGTTTACGTTTATTTAGACGTGAAATAGTTCGTTGGACTTGAAAGTTGAAAAACTTTCGTCGGATTTTGCTGGGAACCGAAGCGTAAGCTTTTGCAGTGTATCAAAGCATCATTCTCTGATATTACCCATCCTCTTTCTAACACAGCGGTATCACTTTCATCACACTGGTTCACAGGATAAAACGAGCTCCGTTCAGGAACAATTCCGTACGCTCGTGCGACTTAAAACGCGGATGAACAGCAAATATTCATGTCGGGATGAATGTGAAATGATAGGTGTCAATTTGAATCTTACCCGCAGCCCTTTTGGGTGCTTGCTGTTTCCTCCTTGGCATGTTCAACTCTCTTTAGTTCACGTACAGTGAAACTGAGCCCAGGTGAAATTCAGTAAAAGCGCTCTGATATAGTCCATACACACGCAATAGCGACTCTCTAATGCACTTCAGTTCCGTACAATCCAGTTTTTCAGAAACGCTGTCCAGAAATCAGGTGTCTCTGTTTTAATATACCTCTCCTTCCTAGATAGACAGATCTATGGCGGATTGTTTTGCTTTGCTTTTCTTTCCGTCTCTTCTTCTTCTTTTCTTTTTGTGTTTCCCAAAAGGACGAACGCTGTCAATCGCTTAGACTCCCGGTCTCGTATGGAAACGTAGTAGGAAACGGGCAGAAAAAATAGTGTATATCTCTCACACACACACACAAACACACACACACGGCGATGCCAGCAGCAAACATCGATCCATAGAACAAACTGAACATTAAAAACTCCTCCTCCTCCTCCTCCTCCTCCTCTGGACTTGATGATGGCAGCGAGACATTTGTTACACTAGATAACCACGAGTTTATTAAAGAGACAGGGGCCGGAGAAAACACGAGACAGCCCACAAGACCAGCCTCATACTGTCTCTCTGCCGCTTCAGGCTCGAGTTTACAGAGATGCTGCTGAGAACTGAGCGCGTGAAGCAATGAATGCTTCAGTGTAATGACACACTGCAGAGTAATAATGAACAACATGCATTGCAGTATGTCATTATTTTTAGTAGCTGCCAGAAATGAGATATAATTGCCATTGCTGAGGTAATTACTTACATTAACGTGTATACGTGTAAGCTGTAAGCGGTCTCTGTATGCCTATAAAAGGCAGAGAGACAAAGATGTTAAATGTGAGAATAACACATTAGTATCCATGTTACAGTGTTACATACTTATTTTAGTAGCTTCTAGAAATTAAACAACATTGTTGTTGTAATCAATTAGTCTATAGCAATCTGTTGTGTACAGTATACAGATGTTTATAAAGGCATTGAGAAGAATTCAAAAACAATTAAATGTTTAGTGTATACGTTCTGATAAATGTTTTTGGTTTAACTTTTAAAACCATAAGTTACCTGCACTGTAAAAAAATAAATATTTTCAACATTTTTTCTTTTGTCAAATCAACTTAAATAATTTATCTGCTTCAGATAACAATATTTTGAGTTTCTGATGATTCCATCAAAAACTCAATTTTTCCATTTCAATGAACATTTGAAGGCAACCAGGTAACTTAATTTTTTAAGTTAAACCAACAATATTTTTTTACAGTGTGTTTGAGTTCATTGATATAAAACAAAGGAGATTGTTTTAATAAATAGAAACTCAAAATATTATATCTTATATCAAAATATTATATCTTATCTGAACCACGTTATCTAAGTTGATTTGAGAAGATACTGTACAACGTTGTGATAAATCACTTAAAATTAAGACAATCAGGTATTCACTGAAATTAAAAAAATGAGTTTTTTATTATGAGAAAATAAGTTAACTGAACCACATTAATTAAGTTTATTTGATAAAAGATAAAACGTGAGGATAAATCATGAAATTTTATATTTTTTTATACAGTGTCGAAATAAGGCGAAACAATCGTTGTTGTCATTGCTGTCGTGATTAATTAAATAACTGTGGCATTTTTTTGGGATTTAATTTACAGAGATTCTTTTTTTAAAGAAATAATCAAAAAATACAGAAGATAAATGGATACAAAATACAAAAAAAGGGTAGCACTGAGCCTAATAAAAATGTAATTTTCAGTAGCCTTGTCCACGTTAAACTGCCAATTATTATGCTTATAAAGAGCATAATCAACTATATAGCCTATTAAAAACATGTTATGCATCATATTACTCAGCACATGCTGATGCACTACAGCATCATGTGACCATGTTTTCAAAAATGTGTTTGGTTTTGAAAAGGCCTATCAGAACACAATAGTAAAGTGATCTCATCCCATCAGTCATCTCAATGTCAAAGTGAATCCCAAATTCACCCAGTACAAAGACACAAGCGATGTGATTTACTGTACACCGAAAGCATAGAAACGTTCAAATCTTTCAGCTGAGGAAACCTTCATGATGTCATAGTAACAGCAACAATGAGCGGCACCGTACATTGCTCGGCACAGCTTTATTGCATTTATTACAGCGTGACTGTAGTCCTGCAAGGTGAAGCAGAATGGTTCCCCTTTCTGAAGCGCAGTGTCTCACCATTTGTGTCCCGACCTCTCACCATCTCTGATTATTGAGGTCACGGATAAACAAATGAGTGGCCATTACTCACAGACTACAGATGACCTCAGCACACACCATTGCTGTGTGATAAATGATCCCGCTGTCATACAGAGAGATGATGCTGCCTTTGTTAATCTGTTATGTGGTGACGTTACTCGATCCTCCTGTTTTCTCCAGTCTCCTCGCGCTGACGTGCGGACGCCAGTCACCGGGCGATGATGGCAGAGACCTCCCGTGAACTTGACATGAACTCCACCGATCAATCAGTGTTGAGCTTCCACTTTGACCATACCTGTCTGACAGCTTTTAACACCCTCTGTGTATAAACGTTAACACACACACACACACACACACACACACTATTTCCCCGCCTGCATGTATTGTACAGCTGGCACCTTGCCATCTCATCTTAACCAGCTTTGTGCGACTTTCACTAAGTGATGTGTGCACAGTTATAAGCTGTAATATAGGGGTATTTTGTCATGCGCAATACCAATTGGCCAGTCTTATGTTGAGGTAACAGTCCACAGGTGTGTTTAGTCTGGTTGTGTGAACTTGAGTTTGAATGTAAGCTGCATGTATTTATTTTATTTTTTTACTTACAAGCCTTGAAGTTTTAAGGTTTCTTGGACAGATAGAATGAGAAACAGAATGATAGGACGATAGAACAATAGAACGATAGATTGATAGATAGAATAGATAGAACGAGAACAGAATACATTGTAAAATCCAACCGTGATTCTAATTAACACATCTTTTTTGTTAACTTTTCTTAGTCTTAACTATTGTAAAAGCTTTCCCAAACAATAGAGCACTGGCGCTTGCAACGATAAGGTCATGGGTTCGATTCCCAGGGAAAGCAAGAACTGATAAGAAAGTAAATGTGTACCCTGAAATGCAATTTATGTCGCTTTGGATAAAAGTGTCTGCCAAATGCATAAATGTAAGCCTCTAGTAATCTGTACTATTCACATGCTCACAAAGTTACGATTAATTGATTTGTTCGAGTGTGGTTTTTGAGGTGGGGAAATTCTGAATGAACTTTTCACTGAATAATTTGAGAGAACCACATAAGATGACTTCATAAAGTGATGTTGATTTTCCTAAAATGTTTGGTTGGGCACTTCATTTATACTACTATAATTCTCTTCCCATTGATGCAGCGATGCAACAAGAAATCAGTTATTTGTTTTCAAAGGAAGAGAAGTAATGAATGATTAACATGAGTACTTTTATTAAGTAAATCTAATTAATTAGATTTTACAGTGTAGAATGACAGAACAATAGATAGATAGAACAATAGATAGAACGATAGATAGATAAAACGTTAGATAGAATGATAGATAGATAAAATGATAGGTAGGTAGGTAGGTAGGTAGGTAGGTAGGTAGGTAGGTAGGTAGATAGGTAGATAGGTAGATAGATAGATAGATAGATAGATAGATAGATAGATAGATAGATAGATAGATAGATAGATAGATAGATAGATAGATAGATAGATAGATAGATAGATAAAATGATAGGTAGGTAGGTAGGTAGGTAGGTAGATAGATAGATAGATAGATAGATAAAACGTTAGATAGAATGATAGATAGATAGATAGATAGGTAGGTAGGTAGGTAGGTAGGTAGGTAGGTAGGTAGGTAGATAGGTAGATAGGTAGATAGATAGATAGATAGATAGATAGATAGATAGATAGATAGATAGATAGATAGATAGATAGATAGATAGATAGATAGATAGATAGATAGATAGATAGATAGATAAAATGATAGGTAGGTAGGTAGGTAGGTAGGTAGGTAGGTAGGTAGATAGATAGATAGATAGATAGATAGATAGATAGATAGATAGATAGATAGATAGATAGATAGATAGATAGATAGATAGATAGATAGATAGATAGATAGATAGATAGATAGATAGATAGATAGATAGATAGATAGATAGATAGATAGATAGATAGATAGATAGATAGATAGATAGATAGACAGACAGACAGACAGGATGGATGGATATAGAACAATTTCATTGCAGATGCCCCCATATCCCCCCAAAAAACATGCAAACATGTGACTCTTTTGACTGGCCAGTAAAAAAAAACACCAATAACAACAAAAAGAAAACACCAAGCAACAGCATAGCAACAACACGGCAACCACCCATAACAGCATCCTTTTTGAAGTTCTGTTACTGCAACTAAAAATAAAGAAGTAAAACAGAAGACTGACTGTAAGAGCAAAAGCTCGTAATACTGATGCAAACAAATACGAGATGTTGTCAAAGCGTTGACACCGCTGATAGTCACGGCTGTATCCGTTCAGTACACAAGCTTTCATAACATGCCGTAAACTTAATTGTGAAGTCTCTCTCTCTCTCAAAAAAAAAAGCCTATCTTGTAAGTTTTGGTTTGAAGCTGACTGACATAGCAAAATATTTGCAACTGTTGCCAATGAATGCGACACAGTGTTAATTCGCATGGTAGGGGTTTTCAATGTTTTGTTCCGCAGCTCTGGTGCAAATCGTCGGTTCAGCGCTGAGCCGAGAAGAGCTAATTAAAATGCACTCCCCATGATGAAAGAGTCAAGGCCTGGGGATTCCAAACCTGCTTCTGATTCAAAGCTCAAATTTCATGTGATACGGACAGGCGGTGATTGAAGTCTTGAGAGCTGTAATTTTCAAAGTAGAACAACAACATATGCATACTGTTAACAGCAGATGCTTAATTTGAAAATCTAATGCATATAACCCAATTAGAAGACGAGGAAAAAACCACAAGTGAAATTAAATAGGATGCCGTGCTGGTTTAAACCTTTCAAGACGAGAATATTTCGCCTGATATTTCCATCAAGAATCTCAACTAAGCGATCAATATTTCCGCACAATAATTAACACCCGTGCTGCAGCTGCCACATGGAAACGGGGTCCGTATTTCAGTTCCCTTAAATGGACCTGGTTTTCATAAAGTCCCTCATCGAGGAAGGACGATTGAGGAGATATTTCATGGAGTGCGGGACAGGTAAAACGGCACAAACGGAGACGAAAACCCATAACCGCTCCCCTGATAAACTAATAGGCTCCACTTGTCAAGGCTGCAGAACAGAGAACAGTGACCTTTTCCTGAGCATATGCAAACATATTGTTTGTGTGTGTGTGTAAAGATGTGTGTTTTCACAGGATGTTGAAATAGCAGAGGGTGAAGAACAATCGTGTGTTCCCAGTACCACAGGCTACGAACAGAGAAGAGTATCGTGGGGGGTAAAGGAAAAAATGTAAGAAGCACAACTGTTTTCAACATTGATAATAAGAAGAAATGATTTCTGCAGGATCATGTGACACTGAAGACTGCTGAAAATTCAGCTTTGATCACAGGAATAAATTACATTTTAAAATATATTCACATAGAAAACGGTTCTTTTAAATTGCAAAAATATTTCACAATATTTAGGGGCCAAGCCCCGAAGGGGCTGAGGCACCTATTGTATCTGTTGGTTTTCTTATTATTATTATTATTATTATTATTCCGTGAATGGAAGTCTATGGCAGCCCTATGAACCGTAAGTAGGAAAATGATGAAATTTGGCACACTTGTAGTGATGCTAATGAATAGTAATTGGACCAATTTTTGACCCTCTAGGACCAACTCTATAGCGCCACCACTAGTTCAAAATTTTAACATTGAAATGGTTATAACTTTTAAACCCTTTGCTCTAGTTTTACTGTATTTGTGGATTAAACTGCAAACAGATAGACAGTCAATTATCTATTCCACACACTCATACCGGTGCAATGCAAATGCCTCTAAACAAATCTCGACAGACACACCAACATTTGGATTCGGCATTATGGAACGTGTAAAGAATGTATGAACGCACAAATTATTAATTGTCTGCACCAGGATTAGAGAAAAAAAAAATCTACATTTAAACTTTGTACAGTCAGCTTAATGAATTTTTAGTAACCCAAATTAGTTGCTTGCCTTTAGATCATTATCAGTATATCTGATTATGAACAAAATGCTTATTTTGAAGAAAGGATTTTAGTAAAATTGGAGGAATTTTACTCTTGTTTTAATGTATACGCACTGAATGTGTTCACATGCAGAATGAAATCATAGTAATGACCTGAAATTACCACATAATCGGAGTACGATTGTGCATTGAAACGCAGTCACTATAATAAGGCACAAAAAGCTGTTCTTGACACTGTAGCTAAAGGATAAACAAGATTTGCAACTAAAATTGCTGCGGGACAGCATCATTTTTTCATTGTTTATCTTATGAGAAATAATAATGCTAATAATAATCCTTTACCTTCCTGCTGGTGGGGGATAGTGTTTCAAAGTAGTCTCTGTGACCCAACATGAGTTTACCTCAATAAGGATGTTTCCACCACTAGCACTTGACCTATTTCTTCTCATGTAATGTATCATTAAAGCAGCCTTGTGAAATGACTTAATTATTCATGCTTGATTTTAAAGTATGGTGCTTAAGCAACGTGGCTCCACGGGAGGACTGACACACGCGACGGTGTTCGTACAAGCACACATACTGAGCGCCGCGCGGACGGGCCTGTTCACCAACACAACCTCCGCTGTGTTCAGTCTGTACTCGGCATTAAGGTATTAGCCCTGCTTGGAAGATAAATGCCCATGTCACACATTCTTAAACACACACACACACACACACATGGTCTCGGCCTATTCAGCTGACGTGCACTAGGCATTATTCAAACAGAACTGGAAAATGTGATATAGTGTGAAGTGACACACATCTGAAGCACATTTGAGGAAGACTGAGTGATCTTTCTGTTTGAAGGAAGAATATTTTCCATATTATCCTCCTCATTTCCCACAAGTCATATTGCGCAAACGACAGTGACCTCAAAAAGTATTTGGACACGCTGATTGTCAATGCATTTGATACAAAAGGAATCATGGTAGAGCTTCTCTTCACTGTCCTGAGACACGTTTGAATGGTGTGGTATTTGGTCATTTTTTGTGGATGTCTCATGTTAGTTTCACTTAAAGGGATAGTTCACCCAAAAATGAAAATTCTGTCATCATTTACTCTCCCTCTTGTTATTCCAAACCTGTATGATTTTCTTTCTTCTGCTGAACATAAAAGAAGATATTTTGAAGAACGTAGCTCACCCAACATACTATGGAAGTCATGTTTGGTTACCAACATTCTTCAAAATATATTCTTTTGTGTTCACCAGATGAGAGACATTTATTCAGGTTTGGAACAACTTGAGTTTACATTTTTGGGTGAACTTTCCCTTTAAGTTGACAAAACAACCACTGGCGTATTTAATCTATAACGCCGCTTTCACACTGGCAGTTGAAATCAGCTCTGTAATACACAATACGTTCCCAGCGGACGTCGTACAACACGGTGAAAAGCGTCGGAGGCGGGGAGAACAAAAATGGCGGAGAGATTAGAAAAGTTTATTCTGTCAGTTCTGTATGATCTCTCTGATGAGCGTTATATAAAGGCTGCTGCGTGAGGAACGTTGACATGTCAGGTCGACTAAAAAATGTGATATGGTGGTCAATAGTTCAATGTCTGCCTACAATGCCCTAATAACGTTAGAAAGTCATGAAAATAAAAAAAATGACATTATAAAATCATTATTTATTTTAATAAACGTTAAGAATTCAGGTTTGTTTATCAGTAGTACCATAGCAACGCTCAACTTCCGCTAGAATTGTCGGATAGGTAACGTACGTAGCTTTTTGCAAGAGTTTAATTTTTTGAACGCATCCGGGTGACCAACGGACACGATTTTCTTCGCACCGCACTCGGTCGGACCCGTTTCGGATCCATTCGCATGTGGTCTGCGAATCTCCATAGGAAGTGAATGACTTCCGGTCATTTCGCAGTCGCGTCGGAGCGAATTTCTAACTGCCAGTGTGAAGGCGGCGTAAGTGTGTTCCACAAAGTGTCCAAAATCTTCGTTTTCAACAGTTGCGTCATATTCTGATGCCTAACAAAATTCATATAGTGGCCAAAAGTGATCAAAAACTTTTTGTAATCATTTTGCGTATTGTACTTGAAGTCAATTGTTTTATTTGTGACATTAAAATCATCATATTTGATGAACAAGAGAGAACAAGCTAAATATTAATAACTGATTTTTTTCTTTTGCATAGTAAAATAAAACCTAACTGTAGTTTGCCAAATAATTTAAAATATCTTAAATAAGTTTGACATGTAGATGCAAAGTTACTTATAAGGCCCGATTTTAACGATCTGAAACGCAAGTATCAAGCGCGGCGCGGCGTGTCTTTGGGCGCTGTTGCTATTTTACCGGCGGGATAAATGACTCTTGCGCCCAACGCAGCTTTAAAAGGGGTTGGTCTGAAGTAGCTTCATTATTCATAGGTGTGGTTGGGGCATAACGTGAAATAAACCAATCAGAGCGTCATCCAACATACCCTTTAAGAGCGTGATGAACGAGGTGCGCTTGTTCCATGGTGCAATACTATTATAACGGCGCATTTGCCGCTTCAGAATCGGTTCACAGCCGAGGAGATCGATGTCCTGTCAGGGCCGTAAAAGAAAGAGAAGTGACATTGGGGACGGGACAAACCCACCCAAATTAGCTTCGGTTAAACATGCGTATAATAATTTGGGTAAATGTGTACGTTTTATGCCTATTTTTCCCATCGTCATGAACACAACAATGATTCCCCTCATGTTTAAACTATTTATTTGCAAAAAGTAAAATGCATCTGTGTAGATGAGAGTATCATCTACAGTGAATGCGCGTTGTTCACACTCTGTATTATGGCCAAGCATGTGCGCTTAAAATAGCATCTGAATGTACGCGCAACGCGCCAGTGACTTTAGACTAGGTTTTTCCTGGTCATTGGCACAATAGTTTTCTGAAACTGCAAAATAGCACCAGGGATTGCTTGTGCCAGAACACGCCTCCTTTTTGCGCCGATCCGCCCAGGGAACCCAAGTTCATTCCGTAATTTCCGTAAAAAAAGTCCGCTTTGCGCGGGTGCAAAATAGGAATGATAAATGCGTCAGTGCACAAAGTCATTTGCGCCGGGTACAAGATAGGGCCCATAGTCAATAAAATCTACTAATACTCTGTGAGAAGAGAGTTAGTTAACGTGTAGGTGCAACAATACTTATACGTCTAAAGCAGCGATTCCCAAACTGTGCTCCGCGAACCACTAGTGGTCCGTGAGGGTACTGCAGATGGTCCGTGAAAAGACAAAATAAAATATAAAATATTTTACTAATAAAATCCCATTAAAAAAGTAAAAAGAATATGTAGGCCTATATTTCTATAAAATGTAAATTAAATTGTCAAGCTATTGTGTGATTACTAAACTAGGCTAGTGGCGCTCGGCCGTGACATTCAAGCTCCCTGTTGTCAGAACCACAACACCGGATCGGTGGATAGCAGCAGGTTAGGTGAGCATTTATTTAGTTGAATGTTTTTAATATTGGTCTATATTACACAGACGATACAAAGAGGAAGGGAAAAATGTGGATGGTGACAAAGGAGGATATTACGTTCATATCGGGCTGGCAAATAGACTCCAATGGCTTTTCCTTTTGACAACTTTTTCTTCAACCTGGAATAACGTACGGCCTACTGTGTTTTCTTTTAAATGGGTAACGTTATAGGGCAGAGGCAAATATGTTCAAGTCTACTTTTTGAGGACTTGTAGAACTCTTAAGATTAACATTAATAATCCCTTAAAATCGCTAAAGGTTTTGAAATGCCGACTATATCCAAGTGTTCTTATTGCTGAATAGATTTCATACTCCATTGCTATGGAAATAAGCCTGTTGTTCAAATGAACCTGATTATAATATGTAATAAATAATATAATATGTAATATCATAATATGTGTATTATGAGGTGGTCCGTGAAAAAAGTTTGAAAACCCCTGGTCTAAAGGAGACCATCGAAATAAAGTGTTACCAAACAGAAGGTATCATTGAAATGTTCTAGTACCCACACTACAAAATAACTAGTTCAGACCTGGCTTTTCATAAAGACATTATCTTGCAACGTTTTGACAAATCAAATATGATCTGTGCCGAGCAAGACCGAGTGTCGAGTGTCAAATCGTGTGATTGAGAACAGACGACATTCAGACCAGAGTCCTGCTCCTGTCACGGTGACGGGCCACCAAGATCTCCCTGCCACCTCTGACTGATGGATGCTTGTTTGCGTATTTATTCAAACGATGACACACACACATCTGAGTTTGGACCCATGCAGAAAGGTAAGGCCCGAGCCCGACTTGTCACTTCCTCCTCGGTACAGTCGTGGTCCACGGCGACAGCACGTCCAACCCAGGTTTGTCACTGTCTGTCCAGACCTGACCCATCAGCTTACGTGTGCGGACGTGAATGCTGATGGATGTTTCCAGAACTGCTCCTCTGTGTCCATCAAAAGCTGGAATGTGTCACTGCCACTTCAGAGTCCGAGCTCAGAGCTTTTGAAATCTGTTGACAGCTGCAGAGGGTGGTCTGCAGTTCTGCCAAACCGGATCAGACGGGTTCTGATCTGACGGGGAAGCATTCAGAACTCTTGCTGCGCAAAGAGGGACGGTTTGTGTTCAGTCCATTGCATGCCGATTACAGTTCTACGCTTTGTCTGGAAGAAAAACAACGTTTTAAAGATTCTCTTGTTGGGGGAAACGTGAAAACTGATGAGAACAACCAAACACGGGCTTATTAGAAAAACATGCCTTCGTTGAGATTTTTGCAAAAACACACCTATACAGTACATATAATAAGTACAAGTGAAGCAGGAGCGCTTTCCTAGGATGTCTTGAGGATGCATTGAGGAAATACTAAGCATGACTGTGGCTTAAAGGAGAACTCCGGCACAAAATGAACCTTTGGTCTAATAACACATTGGCACCGAGTCGACCGTTCTCTGAGATTTGTTTTCATGATAATCGAATGTAAAGAGTTTTAGCTCTAAAAACTGTTTAGCGTATAACGCTAGTATATGGGGGCATAGAGTAGTTAAAAATAAAATTCGCTAGTTAATACCACTAACAAGGCTCAAAATAGCCCCACACTAACACACACTGTAAAAAAATATTTTCAAGATTTGTTATCACAACATATTTTCTTTTGTCAAATCAACTTTATAATAATTTATTTAGTTGAGTTAACTGATGATTAAATTAATCTCCTTCATTGTATTATCTCACTTTTTCCAGTTCAATCAACTTAAAATTTTAAGGCAACCCAGGTTACTTACTTTTAAGTTAAACCAACAATATTTTTTACAGTGTAGTAATCACAACATTTTTTCTTTTGTCAAATCAACTTAAATAATTTATTTAGTTCAGATAACATATAATTTTGAGTTTCTGATGATTAAATCATTCTCCTTCATTGTATTAACTCACTTTTTCCAGTTCAATCAACTTAAAGTTTTAAGGCAACCAGGTTACTTACTTTTTTAAGTTAAACCATCAATAAGTGTACAGACAGTTCAATAAGAAGATATTTTATAAAGACAGTCCACTTCGCTAATACAGGCAGGAGCCATCTTTGGAAAACAGTTTCGACCAGTCGAACCACGAACGGCGTGTCAAGTTAACCTAACTGTGACTTGTAATCTCAAATGGTCCGTTGTTTCCGGAAGAAAGCACTAGGCACATAAGAGAAGCACTGGGCACATAAGAGAAGCACTGAACACAACAGAGAAAATAATAAAATAATAAATAAATAAAAATAATTTAAAAAAGAGACTAAATAGTTTGAATGATACTGCAGTTTAACAGACCGAAAGATCTTCTTGTTGAAGAAACATGAAAACTGAGATGTTGAACAGCTTGGATCAAATGTGATATGATGACTATAGAAGAGTGAAAACACTATACAATATAGTTAATCCTGTTAAACAAGAAGTAAATAAATAAAAAAGTGCATCTTAAAAAGCATTTGCAACCCATTTACTTCAAGTATGTACAGAGTAATATTAATTAACTACATTTGTTGTATTAATTCATTTATAAAGTTACAGTTAGGGTTTGGTTTAGTTATTTGTAATGATGCATAAATTACTGTTATTACTATAGTAAGTACACATAGTAACCTTAAAATAAAATAAAAATAGAATAAAATAATTAGGGCTGTGCAAAAATTAATTGCGATTAATCGCATCCAAAATAAAAGTCTGTGTTTACATAATATATATGTGTGTGCTGTATATAATTATTTTGTATATATAAATACCTATGCATGCATGTATATATTTAAGAATTATTTGTGCTTAAATTCTGTATATATATATATATATATATACACATATATATATACATATACTGTATATACATAATCTATATTATATAAATATAAATATTTTATATATGAATAACACATTTTCTTAAATATATACATGCATGTGTGTGTATTTATATATACAAAATAATTACAGCACACACATATATATTATGTAAACACAGACTTTTATTTTGGATGCGATTAATCGCAATTAATTTTTGCACAGCCCTAAAAATGATACATAAATATATAATATCTCTATCAAATGGATTGTCCTTCCACAACACAATTACTTTGTACTCAAAAATAATCTGAACTACTTTGTTTTGAAGAACTTTACTAAAGTTATTTTATTAATCCTTTGGTCTAGTCGTTTTGAACGGTTCATTGGTTCAAATTATTCGAAACAAAACAAATGTTTGTCTTTGTGTTTATTGAAATGTAACTTGAATGGCCTCTGAAATGACTTTCCTTTTCAACTGACAGATTGAATCTCTTATTCTTCAGCCGCCTGTCATATAGATACACTTTTCATGATCCAATAAATATTTTTCTTATAGAATATCCTCAGAAATATGTCATGTTGACTAAGATGCAATCATTTATTGCTTGAAATAACCGGTAACACTTTAGGGTAACACTTTATTTTACAGTCTCCCTGTTACATGTACTTATCACAGTACATTTTGCATAATTACATGCAACTAACCCTCAACCAAATCCAAATCCTACCCTAACCCCTAGTAAATTCATGTAGTTGCTTAATATTACTCAGTACTTAAATATATAATTACACTGTAACAATGACACCTTAAAATAACGTTTAACCCACTTTAGTTTAGGGTCCAATTCTCACTATTAACTACTAGCTTATTGGCATGCATGTTACTAGGATATTGGCTGTTTATTAGTACTTATAAAGCACATATAAATGCATGACCATATTCATTTTTTTTTTTTTTTTTGGAAATAGGCTCATTTTACAACTCCCCCAGAGTTAAACAGTTGGATTTGACCATTTTTGAAACATTTTTGATATTTAGAAGAATATCAGTAACCACACAGTTTCTGGTCTCATTGACTTCCATAGTATTTTTTTTTCCTACTATGGAAGTCAATGAGACCAGAAACTGTCTGCTTACGGATATTCTTCTAAATTACCGAAAATCGGCTGAATGGATTGGAAAACGGTAAAACCCAACTGTGTAACTCTGGGGGAGTCGTAAAATGAGCCTATTTCCCAAAAAATAAAATAAAAGTGGAGTATCCCTTTAAAGCCAAATTTGCAGTCATGCGTCACAACAGTGTTGCTCAATCTGATTTTTATCTATGTTTTACTGGCATTTAATCTTCTAATAGCACAACATCACCATTTTTCCCCAGCATATTAATCGCAAAATCCATTGTTTATGTTCGGGTGACACACGTACGTTCACTGGACAGCAGCTGAGAAAAGTCTGAAAGCCATTTCCTTTTAAAGGTGATGGAGTAGATTGCCACCCATATTCAGAGTCTCTTTTCCCTCCTTTTTTAGGAGGACAACTCTGGCTTTTAATAAACATGTAATAAGAAAGAAAACAGCTGGTAGCTGTATCACAGATGGTGCTGTTCTTGGCATCTCAGAGGAGGGGACCACACATGCAGATGGCTCATTATTCCAGCATTTGGTTATGCATATTGCACAAAATCTTATTCCAATGCTTAACAACCAGTATAAGCAATACAGGTGTTACAGTTTTTCCTTCACAACATGCACCTCTCCACATACAACGCACTGATGTCTATCACATGTTTAGATGAACTGTTATGGTTTTTGTAGTCGGTGTGGGTCTGATGAAAGAAATGCTTTTAGACCGCACAGTTTAACTTTAATACTTCCTGCCATTAGTGAATGAAAAAAACAACCAACAAATCACTAACAATAGAGCCAAAATGAAGGTTTTTGTATGTTTTTTGACATGGTGAACTTCCATGTGAAATATTTTTGACCATCAAATATCTTACACATGCTGCATTGATTTATGCACAACAGCAGGTCTTAGTCATGAGGTGGAGAAGAGCATAATCTACAAAGAAATTACTATGTATATACAAACTAAGATGATCACTTAAACTACTTAATAGAGAAACTCGAACAGAAAGACTGGCAAAACCACATATTTCAGCTGCCGTTGCTTTTTGTTAAAGCCCTGTGATTCGTAATCACATTTCACTGCTGACTGTAAGGGTTTCACTGGATTTCTGAATGCGTCAAATGAGGAATCAAATCTATTGAGATAAAAAGTTTACTGTAGTATTATATATATATATATATATTAAAAAAAACGTATAGAACTTAAAACCGCTCCCCACTCCAAAAAGATCATGTATTGAAACATTTTATCTATTATTTACAGTAAATGTTTAGGTAACACTGTATAATAAGTATGCAGTAACAACACACTTAAACATAATTAGCAAAATATTAGTTTATAGTTAATTAACATTTGTAATTAACAAAATAATTAACAACTGTAGTTAAGACATTAATAGACTATATACAAACAGTGAGATATACAAATATATATATATATTTATATATGAATAAGTATATATTTAAATATATTGTTTATAAGAAAAATCAAGTAAAAAAAGAGTTACACACATGTAAAAATACACACACACACATATGTGTGTGTGTGTAACTCTTTTTAGAACAGGTAAACATTTGTATAAATCAATTTCATGGTCACATAAGGAATGAAATATTAAGTTTGATTTGTCCAAAAGTTTACCTTTTCTAAAAAGAGTAACACACACACACACACATATATATATATATATATATATGAACACACACACACACACACACACATATATATATATATATACATATATACTGTATATATATATATATATATATATATATATATATATATATATGAAACTGAGCAGATGTGTGTGTGTGTGTGTTACTCTTTTTAGACAAGTACAAAATCAAAAAGAGTAAAAAACAAACTTAATATTCCATTCATTATGTGACAGTGAAATTGATTTGTACAAATGATTAACTTTTCTAAAAAGAGTTACAAACACACTGTACACACACACACACACACACTCATATAGTAAATATATATATATATATATATATATGTACAAATCAAAGTTAATATTCCATTCATTATGTGACCATGAAATTGATTTGTTTGCTACATTGACACATTACAAAATGTCATCTAAAGGAAATTACAATCTATATCCTATGGCGATTATTCAGAATGACAATAACTGAGATACTTAACATTTCACAAGGGCCGCATTTAATCTCACAATGTTTGATTTTGTAGATTCACTGCAAATGGGTTATGGTCAAATATTGTAAAAATTACATTAATAACACACTCAATTCAGTAGCTTACATACAAGCTCTTCTTTCTTTATGGTCCTGTCTGTGGTTTACAAATGGATATATTATAACAACATGAACGGATTTCGTCATAAAACAGTAAAAAAGCTACCAGATGCTATAGGAAGTCTAAATCTTTTCAAGTCAAACTTGACATTTTGAATTCCTGGAAAAAAAATTTAAGAGAGCAAATAGGGTCTGTTTTCGATGTCATGTCAGCTTTAAGGTTTCAAACATGTATTCATGTTCATCAGTGTCACATTTCACGATGAAGAGAGATGCGCGTCTGATAAGTTTGTACTAATCAGCAGGAATGAGAGGAGTCCTGCAAGTCCTGAAAGATCTGCTGGGATTTTCCTTCACTGCGACTCACACTTGACACTGCATGACTGCCGGAGCTGTCCCCTCTCGTTTATAACACGTAACAATGTGACCTTTATTCCGGCAATAACCATAATGCGCTTTAGCACATGCCACTCGCGGCCCGCCGCCGCCGTTCGTGTCATATGTTGGATCTTCCTCTGAATACAGCCGCAGAGACAAACACGAGGAGTGTCTTGACGCGTCAAACCTTCCAGGAAGCTCAGTTCTGAGAGTGCCATTTTCTGTCTCTTAACCTTAAATGACTGCCATCTACAAAACCCATGGCTGTATTCAAGTTCCTCAGAGCAACTTCGCTCTTTTTGTAGCAAAACAACGTTTTGGTCAAGATGGTGATAGAGATAATGAGGATGGCCTGGTAATGTTAACTAGATTTGAATAGTAAATATCAGTGTTAGTAAGGGTTATTATCATTAACAAAAATTAACTGAAATAATATTATATATACACTCACCTAAAGGATTATTAGGAACACCATACTATTACTAATACTGTGTTTGACCCCCCTTCGCCTTAATTCTACGTGGCATTGATTCAACAAGGAGCTGAAAGCATTCTTTAGAAATGTTGGCTCATACTGATAGGATAGCATCTTGCAGTTGATGGAGATTTGTGGGATGCACATCCAGGGCACGAAGCTCCCGTTCCACCACATCCCAAAGAAGAAACCAATTTGCAATGATTCGAACTTTGTGACATGGTACATTATCCTGCTGAAAGTAGCCATCAGAGGATGGGGTCATGGTGGCCATAAAGGGTTGGACATGGTCAGAAACAATGCTCAGGTATGCTGTGGCATTTAAACGATGCCCAATTGGCACTGAGGGGCCTAAAGTGTGCCAAGAAAACATCCCCACACCATTACACCACCACCAGCAGCCTGCACAGTGGTAACAAGGCATGATGGATCCATGTTCTCATTCTGTTTACGCCAAATTCTGAATGTGTCAACAGAAATCCAGACTCATCAGACCAGGCAACATTTCTCCAGTCTTCAACTGTCCAATTTTGGTGAACTCTTGCAAATTGTAGCCTCTTATTCATATTTGTAGTGGAGATGAGTGGGACTCGGTGGGGTCTTCTGCTGTTGCAGCCCATCCGCCTCAAGGTTGTGTGTGTTGTGGCTTCTCAAATGCTTTGCTGCATACCTCGGTTGTAACGAGTGGTTATTTCAGTCAAAGTTGCTCTTCTATCAGCTTGAATCAGTCGGCCCATTCACCTCTGACCTCTCGCATCAACAACGCATTTTCGCCCACAGGACTGCCGCATACTGGACGTTTTTCCCTTTTCACGCCATTCTCCGTAAACCCTAGAAATGGTTGTGTGTGAAAATCCCAGTAACTGAGCAGATTGTGAAATACTCAGACACCAACAACCATGCCACGCTCAAAATTGCTTAAATCTCCTTTCTTTCCCATTCTGACATTCAGTTTGGAGTTCAGGAGATTGTCTTGACCAGGACCACTCCCCTAAATGCATTGAAGCAACTGCCATGTGATTGGTTGATTAGAGAATTGCATTAATGAGAAATTGAACAGGTGTTCCTAATAATCCTTTAAGTGAGTGTATATTCATATATATATATATATATAAATGTGACAGTACTGTTAAATGTACCATTTTTGTAAGTAAAAAGAATGAATCAACTTATAATGCTTTCATGTGTGGTGTTAAACAGGCCTAATTCATTAAAAATAAATGATCGCCAGTTATTGCTTTGCAACATTGCGATAAGTTTGGTCTGGTCACAAACATAAAAAACAAATATAAACGTCAAAAAAAAAAAAAAAAAAAAAAAATGAGGATTGACAGCAACATGATCATGATGGCATCTGAGCTAATGTTTAAGAAGATAAAAGCACTGTTGTTATGGCTCTTATTGCACGCTCCGCTCTCTTGGTCCATCATGTCTCAGTCTTGCTCTCTTCTCGTTTCATCTGCCTGTCAGGTCGACTACATCTTTTTGATGGCATCACAGGCAATTAGCAAGATGATGCTGCACAAAACCATCTGGACGGACACATTTCATGTTGCTGGGGGAGACAGTTTTTGGCATGATAAAGATACATCCCAAGGTCAGATTTTAAGGCGTAAAGTATCAGATTCTGAAAGATTCAGAACATGAAGATGACTGTCGCTGTCAGTGCTGGGAACATCACTTTTAAAAGTACCACATTACAATATAGTGATACTAATCGTGTCTATTTAATAATTACTACCAATAACTCCAAACCACAACTATATAAAGTATATCCCACATAAATGCAGTACACTCATGTAAAGCGATATATTTAGGCAAATCTCAACTACTCGATTGTTTATACAGTCACATTATTTAAAATATATTAAACTATACCATCAAAAAGCTCTATATATGTAAAGCTGTATATATACAGTAAGTATATCCAACTTTACCAGCATACATACAGCACACTAACATACTGTAAAAAGTGATATACTGTATATGCACAGGGAATCTCAACTTCTTGATTTTGTCTTCTTTGAATCTTCTAAATGCAACTATAAGGAGTTACGATACAAAAAAAAAATAACTGCTTTAATATATATATACACAATATACAAATAAAATCGACTTGATTCATTTAAAGGTAACGTGTTAAATCACCACTGCTTATTTTCACGAAGTATCGCAGAATGGACTGAAAAAAATGCTCAAGAAATATGCTCACATGTATAGTAGTACAACAACTCCTACAATGCTTGAACACATTAAACATGAAATAAAAGCAAAAGCAACACGCATTCGTTTCTTGAAAAAGAAGCAAATTTAGTGTAAACGTAACATGTTACTCTACTCATTTCTGGAAAAATCTAATCTGATTACGTGATATATCAGTGTTGACATATCTTTTGTTTTGCTATAATTCTGTCTAAAGACAGTTTTTGTCAAATACATTGCTAAAGCCAGTTCCACCTGGACAGCCAGGATGTCTCAATGTACTATAAGATTAAGTGATATTAAAGACAGACATAATAATATTAAAATCTGTCATAATAATATTGACATTCTGGAGCGATTCCAGGGCTCATTCATTAATGATCGTTGGTTGGAGGGGGTGCTGGAAGGGTCAGAAGCCTTGAAGAGATTACACTTTGGCAGGTTTACTGCTGCTCCAAATATGATAGACCTGACGTGTCATTTTCCCGGCTAGAGCACCCTCAGAAAAGCCATAAATTATCATGGGAGAGCGGGAAATTGATTCTCCCTCTCTGTACCCTGCAAATGTTCCCCATAAATATGCAGTGATGGGACATAGCTCCTTTTATTAACTTGGCCGGAAAAAAAACATAGGGTATTTAACTGATTTTGCATACCAAACACAGTTTTGGATCCGTTTTACATTGAAAGCATGATAAGATAGGCCCATCAGTTCAGTTTCCTATAGATTTGTCCCTATGTTGATTTGTGAGGGTGTGTCTGATAAATCCTCCCAGGTCACAAGTAAATATATGTTTATCATTTTAAATTTGCTTGGCTCATACTTCGAAATCGATGTCTTTTTAACATAGCTGGGAACATTTCAGTGTTTAAATATGGCTCCCTTTTAAAGTTGCAGTAAGTGATTTCAGAGAAATGCTGTTGAAAGTATATTGGACCGAGCAGCACAACCCACTTGTAGCCAATCAGCAGTAGGGGCACGTCCACTCATGATGGGGAAGGAGAGAGTCAACCAATCAGCAGTATGGGGCGTGTCACTCATGATGGGGAGGAGAGAGTTGGTCAATCAGCAGTAGGGGGCGTGTCCACTTATGATGGGGAAGGAGAGAGTTGGCCAATTAGCAGTAGGGGGCGTGTCACTCATGATGGGGAGGAGAGAGTTGGTCAATCAGCAGTATGGGCATATCCACTTATGATGGGGAAGGAGAGAGATGGCCAATCAGCAGTAGGGGCGTGTCCGTTCATGATGGGGAAGGATAGAGTCAACCAATCAGCAGTAGGGGGCGTGTCACTCATGATGGGGAAGGAGAGAGTTGGCCAATTAGCAGTAGGGGTGTGTCCACACATGATGGGGAAGGAGAGTGTTGGCCAATCAGCAGTAGGGGATCGTCCATTCATGATGGGGAAGGATAGAGTCAACCAATCAGCAGTAGGGAGCGTGTCACTTATGATGGGGAGGAGAGAGTTGGCCAATCAGCAGAGTGGGTCATTCATAATGGAGGAGGAGAGAGTTGGCCAATCAGTAGTAGGGGCGTGTCCATTCATGATGGGGAAGGATAGAGTCAACCAATCAGCAGTAGGGGGCGTGTCACTCATGATGGAGGAGGAGAGAGTTGTCCAATCAGCAGTAGTGAAAATGCATTTAAGAGAAAAATGCTAAAATTCGAATTAGAAGTCCTGTGTCCTGTTTACCATAAAATTCATAATTAGGAAAGGTTTCCAACATGTCACATTACAAAAGGAAATTTATACAGGATTACTGACCAAGAACCATGATTTTACTTGCTAGATATACATACAGTATGATGACCTCAAATGACCTCAAAGCCTTAGATGACCTTAGATGACCTCAAAGCCAACAGACATATATTTAAAGCCACAGCACTCCAATTGCTATTTCATGGGCTCTATAAATAACACTCAAATCAATTCTGAATAACCACAAACCTGCCCTTTAAGAGATCTAAATACAATCCTGTGGCCTGAAGACAAACGCCTCAGATTTCATTCCAACTAGTCACTTTAGCATGGAAAATCCCACTCTGGAGCGTGTTACTCATATCTTCTGTGATACGAACAGATGTTTTTATTGCACGGATATAAAAAAGAGGAAGTGTAACGAGTCATTGACTAGAACTGATGCAACCGGTCATTGCATTTGAACAGCGGTATTCCAAAGAACAAAAGGAATGCGAGAGCAAATATGTATCAGGCTAAAGCCCCCCAAGAGAATTTCAATCAGAGTTTTGTTTTCCCCACCTGGCTGTTTCCTCAAGCAGCTGAGTTTCATAACTCATTTCTTTGACAATGGATAGACGGCGTACACACACTGTGTTCAAAGACACACATTGTTGCTATTTCTAAGCTAATATTGTCCCAGCCGTGTTTTTTCCGTGATGGCGGATGATGCTAAATCAGCCGTTTTCAGAACTGTTTGACAGCTGTCTCATAAGCTTCTCAAAACATCTGAAAAGATTCCAGGAAGTTCGATTTTTATCAACAGTGCTGTAAATCAGTTCCATGAGACAAATGTACCTTTGTGCTCCCAACCTAGACCTCGCTGAGAGTATTCCCATTGTTTTAAATTGATTCCACACACACACGTCACATTTTTTTCCAGTGTAAAATAATGAGGTAATGATTTACTTAATGTTAATCTTTCGCCTTTAGTAGGTACCCTCCCATCAAAACAAACATAAGGGCTCTGTTATCATGGGAAAGGAAATCGACTCTTAATCGACTCTATTATGATAGACTAAGGTTCTCAACTGGTGGGTCGTGATCTACAAACTGAAGAGATGGGAGAAAAAACTAAGATAAATGCAAATAATAAACGTAATAGGATAGAAAAAAGCCTTTTAAAAAGTAGAACAAAATATTTTCCATATCCATATCCAATAAAACTCAACCAATTTTAATCAACCAATACCGTGTGGAAAGTGCACTTTTTCTGACACGTTTGTTCAAACACTATACAATTTTCAACACTTGACAAGCTATAATCCTGGTTATGGGCGTTCCGTAAACTGCCTACAGTTTACCAATAACAACTGACTGGGTCATTTGACCAATCGCCGCAGATTCGCGTCACTCAAAGGAGGTGTTTGGGAAAATGAATCATCGAACTAATCATTTGGGAGTCGTTGAGCAAATCAGTTAAAAATAAATGCATATTATAAGACAAATAAAGTGTTTTTTTTATCCTTGCATGCACATTAAATGGTTTTTGGGAACTCCTAAAACAAAAATAGGAACATTTCAAATGCTATGATAGGGGCTCTTTAAGATGGTTTGTGCACTCTAAAAAATGCTGGGTTGTTTTAACCCAATTTTGGGTCAAATATGGACAAACCCGAAATGTTGGGTTAAAAATGTAATGTAAAAATTTAACCCAACGGCTGGGTTAGTCCATATTTGACCCAAAGTTGGGTTAAAACAACCCAGCAGTTTTTAGAGTGTGTGCGGTGAATTATTGAACCGATCGAAATTAAATTTCGTACACTCGTTTCAACCAACGTTTGGGTCATATTTGGACAAACCCAACCATTGGTTTTATGGATTTCATTTAAATATTGAAACCAACAGTTGGGTTTGTCCATATTTGACTCAAAAATGATTTTTTTTCAGCATTTTTTGGTGTGCGTTAAACAGTTCTGGTACCGTGTTGGGTCGTTCTGAGGAAAAAACATTTGAGGACCTGTGTGAGAACCCAACTTTGATGCATTACAGTGTTTTTTGGATTGGGTGGGGGTGTTTTTCTACCAAATATAAAGTTGCATTTCCTGTCATGTTAAATCCGTCAGCCCAATCTACAGTAATAAAGCGGTGTTTCTGAGAGACGAAATGCAGTTTGGGGTGTCTGCTGAAGAGTTTTGAGGCTGGCTGATTTTGACAGGTTCTCTGTGAGGCACGAGGGCTCTCCTTCCATCACCAGATGCTTAAATAATGGCCGGAGAGGCGAGCTGTTATTTACTACCTTCAGGTCTTCACTAGGGAGGCGCTTCTGGAGGTCTAACAGAAGGAGAAGACTCGGCTCCGAGGGCCAGATTACGCCCTCTTCGTCCCCATCTCCATCATCTGTCACACTCCAACACATGTCACGTGCAATTAAGCGCCCGGGTGGTTAACTCTTTCCCTGCTCGTGTTGTCAGGATATGGGAACCGCGAGGCATTCAGGCGCCGGCTAAAAGAACAGCGGTAGGATTGTCGTCATCTGTTCACAGCCTGACTGTCACATTTTGCATTGAATCTATTTTTGACTACTTTGATTACAAAAAAAGTTATCCACATTTTGAAGCGACTCAAGACATGCTAATTGATTAGCAGATTAATTAACATGACCTCATTAGTATCTGCAGGCAATCGTATGCAACAGAGCATACTTTTTATGCTTTTGGATACACAACGATAAATACAAGTGTCAATCAATACATTAGTAACATTTAGAGATGTAACAATGTTTACAAATCATTCAGAAAATATTAAATTAAAAATATATTTGGTAAAAACATAATGAAGGAGATTGTTTAATGCCATGAAATATACTGGGTTATTATATTTAAACAACTTTGACGCTAAATTTTAATTAGTCATTCGTTGATATTTTAGCCCTCGCCCAAAGCTACCCGCGTTCATATCTTGAACTTAAAAACGTGTTTTGGCGGAGGTGAAAATTGTCAGTACATAATTTAAACAAACTTGAAAACATTAATTAACTAAAATAAAAATCTAACATACAGGAAAACTGAAACTAATACAAAAAATGCCCACATATTAAAGTCATTTTTGGAATTTTATAAACCTTGAAAAAAAAAAACCTGTTGGCATATCATTTGAAAATACCACTATAACACCATCATTTTAAATGATACCATTTAACGCATAAAAAAAACACAAAAAAAACCCCGAAATGAAATGAAACTACACTGTAAAAAATATTTTCAAGATTTGTTATCACAACATATTTTCTTTTGTCAAATCAACTTTATATTAATTTATTTAGTTGAGAACTTATTATTTTGAGTTTCTGAAGGTTAAATTAATATACTTCATTGTATCAACTCACTATTTCCAGTTCAATCAACTTAAAACTTTAAGGCAACCCAGGTTACTTACTTTTAAGTTAAACCAACAATCTTTTTTAGAGTAGTAATCACAACATTTTTTCTTTTGTCAAATCAACTTAAATAATTTATTTAGTTCAGATAACATATAATTTTGAGTTTCTGATGGTTAAATTAATCTCCTTCATTGTATTAACTCACTTTTTCCAGTTCAATGAACTTAAAATTTTAAGGCAACCAGGTTACTTACTTTTTTAAGTTAAACCATCAATATTTTTTATAGTGTAGAAGTCTATTAAAATCTAAAAACTAAAATAAACAACATTTTATTAAATTGTGGTTACGGCCCTGCATATTATTAATCTCATCATCTGGATTTAATTTCTAAATAAATTTGCCTTTAAGAAACGTACATTTTCTGACACATTTAACGATTAATCAGAGATGAATGAGATTGTTTCTTTACTTGAGTGAGTACTTTACTGATTATTTCCTAAAATCAGTACATTTCTAAAGTTGTATGCAAAAGGATTCTTATTAGTCAACGCCGTACCAACAGCAGTGTGAACAGACAGTATGTACAAATACTTGGAATTAACAGAATCGGATTAAAAATCAAAACAGTTTCCTGTGTTAAGCTTAAACAACAAAAGTATTACTTATACATGCATAATGGAGCATATGGCACGGTTAACCATAAGATTCACTGCAAGGTTCACTGACAGTTTGTGGCCCATATTTCCACATGTCACACCGCGCAGCTGCCAGATACAGTGAGCTTCTCAGCTGCGGACTGTGTGATTGCAGCAGACAGGGCAGGATGTTCCAGTTTCGTGTGAACAATAAGGCCATGAAGGCCAGGTATGGAAATGTTTTTATCATTAACCATCCATCAGTCACGTCCAGACAACAGAATGGGCCTAGGAAAATCAGCTGGAATTCTGCTCAGGCAAGTGGGTACAAGAGGACCACTTCCTGCATTTAAATGTCTCTTATTTCAGGACATTCCTGCTGCCGGTTATTGTACAAAAATGATTGGTCCTACTGTAGAATCAATTTTCACTACTTTCCATTGTCCATTTTACATTTCTAAAGTAGATTTTTACATTTTCAGAAGGAAATACGAGTGGTGCTAGCCTGTGGAAATATTAGGGTGTTGTGTGTGGTTACCAGGGTGTTGCTAAGGTGTTTTTGATGGTTGTTAAAACGCTTTTAGGATGTTCTGGGTCGTTGTTTATCGTTTACCAAGTCCAATCTCAAGTCTCTATGACAATCTAATCTCCACACATGGCGTTAGTCCCTCCTAAAACAATCTTATTTCATTTTTGTGCCCGTTTTATTGTTCAAAAGGCAAAACATTGAAGTCTAAGTAACTAAATAGCCCTAAATATCAGCATACTGTTAGCAATACTTGGCTTATGTTCTTTATTTTCTTTCTACTTGGATGTCAACACAAGCTTGACTGATTCAAGTGCATTCTTCCTCGTACCTGATCTCCAGCAGGACCTGGGCGCCCGACTGTCACCGACGTGGTTATCCTTCACCACAGGCTGACGGAGGCATTATTCCGATGGGGATTGTTTGACTAATAAGCATTTTCACTGCACAAGCACAGGATCCAGTCAATGTTGTCCTGAGCTTGTAAAGGACACCTTGTTCACGGGGAGCCAGTGGACACCATTAAATAAAGTGACTCGTCTGTTAAATGCACTAGAGTTTCACTGGAGAAATCGTGCAACTCTTTAAAATGCAATATATTATATTTTATATATTGTATATGCACCATTGAGATTAATTTCCATTCCTTGCTAGTTGCATTATATATTATAGATCATGTTAAGGCAATATTCACTATCACTGTTGCTTATGCTTTGTTCAAATCCCTAAAGTATCATACTCCAGGGCACCATTTGTGCTAAATACTTATTGAATCATATGTCAAGTTGTGCCATTACTTTTCTAAGTGGCAACCCCACAGCAACAAGAACCCACCCGGAACACGCTAATCACCCCATGGCAACACTAGCAACACCCTGACAACCACAGAGAAACACAAGAAACCACCTAAAATGCCCTATCAATCTCATAGCAAAAGTACTAGCAACCACTATGAACCACTCAAAACACCCTAGCAACCACATGGCAACACCCGGACAACCACCCAAAATGGTCAAGCAACCTCATAGCAATGTACTGTAGAACACCTTAGCAACCACATAGTAACACCCTGGCGACCACACAGCAACACTAGACCACCAAGAACACCCTAAGCAACCAGCCAGAGGGCCCATGCACATTGTTAACCACTTAGAAAAACCTAGCAACTACATATCAACACCATGGCAACCACACAGCAACACTAGAAACCACCCAGAACATCCTAACAACCAAACAGCAACACTAGCAATGACATAGCCACACCCTGGCAACCACACAACAACACAAGAAACCACTCAAAATGTCCTAGAAATTATATAAACAGTAGCAACCACCCAGAACACCATAGAGATCACATATCAACACTAGGAACCACTCAAAACACCCTAACAACCACCCAGAATGCCCTGGCAACCACATACAGTAGCAACACCCTGACAGTGACAACCACCCAGAATCCCATAGCAACCACACAGCAACACTAGAAACCACTTAGAACACCCTAGCATCAACATAGCAACACCAGAAACCATCCAGAACACCATAGCAACCGCATAGCAACACTAGACCACCCAGAAAACCCTAGCAACCACCAAAACACCCTAGCATAGCAGTGAGTTTCACAAAAACAAGCAACACTCACATTTTCTTAATAAAATGTCAAATTCAGATTATTTTCTTTATAGGAATACACAGATGTCAAAAATTGTAAAAACTTAGAACGGTTGGACTCACTTTTTTGCATTAATGCCAAAACAAGCTGTCTGTATTTCTCTCCAGACTGCCGTTCATTTCTTAAAAAACTGTATTTCGTCCCAAACTGGCACTATCGGTCATCCGCAGGCATGCTTCTCTGAGTCTCTGACAAATGCCTTTCAGGATTTCAGGAGTCTATAATAGTGGTGTGCAGTAAGGGAGCGTTTCCATTCATGTCACATAAGACAGGGTTTTGTAAGGTGCAAAGCGCATGAGGGACATGGTCATTTGAGAAACATCTGTCACTCCGGCACACAATAAAAGCACGGGGGCCCCTGAGAGGACAAGCGGAGAGCCCCATACATCATCCTCTGTGTGACTGCTAAGCTAAGAGACACACATGATGTGGGCCGTTCAATCACATCAGCCTGTAATGCTGTGAAACACAGTTCTGGTGTCTACATAATTATGTGACGGAGAACTTGAGGAACACTGTGACTAAACATTATTGAAACAATCCTGGAATTGATATTGATTTGCTTAGCGTTGGAAATAAAAGCGTGGCGTTTGACTTCAGGGGCCGTAGCGCGGAGCCACCGCAGGTATACGAGCGCCGCTTCTCCCCTGATGCTGCAGGCAAAGGCAGGCGAGACAACGGCGCATTGCATCTCTCTGGCTTTCTAATTCTCCTCCTCCCGGCTTAATTGAGAATTTGAACAAACAAATTAATCATTGCAGCCCATAAAAATGACAGGATTCATGCAGTAGCATTCTTCATTCGCTCTAATTTGTTGTGTGTTGTTATTGCCCCCCTTCGCCGAGGCCCTTTCTTCAACCCCCACAGCAGGTTTTATTTAATTTTTTTTATTTCTTTGTGCTGAATTTGCGAGTTTAGCCCTTATGAAAATTACAAATAGTTGTCAAGGTTAACGAGTTAATATTCTCATTCAATATTTATTTTATGGGCACAAGAGAGCGTCTCCCTTCGCCGCGTCCCACCGCAGGAGGAAGATGGGTGTGTTAATCAAAATGACAAGGACAGTGTCCTTTTGATAATACCCTGAATCATCGAGAATAAAAAATGAACTTTATTAATCAGCAGGCCCTGATTAATTGTTATGAAGTGCGGCTCGTCCATTTCCCCCGCATTTCCGTAATTTCCACAGAAGCTTAACAATCTCCCCGATGATTTGAAGCTGTTTGGGGTGGAGTGGAACAAAGCAGAGCTGCAATAAATAGTTGGATATGGCTTTTTACTTCTCGTGCGGAACCTGTATTTAGTCAACAGATACAAAATACAATTATATTCGGTCCTGTGCATGTAATTTCATCATTTAAATATGAAAAAAAAAGAGGCGGGGCTTTTTAATTGAGGGCACGGGAAGGTCAAGTTCAGATTTATCATCGGAGATGTATGAATTTGGCCTTTATTCACTCAATAAAAGATCTCGTCATTTCAGGTAAATGCACTTTTATACCATTACGTGGAATTATTTCAGCCTTAAGGTACTTAGCAGGGTTATAATACAATTAAAATAATGAGGTAAAAGTGTAGAATGTAGAGCTGAGAACGAAAATCAGCAGTGTTTGCAGTCATCTATATTACTATGGCCTATATTTATAAATAAAACATCAATGTCAATGCTTTTTGCGTTCACTCAAGAAACCTTCGCGTTCCCTCACAAACCATTAACTCTGCGTTCTCTCGTAAACAGCTCAAAAGGTTTTACGAGCGAAAGCAAAGTTTCTCAGGGAAATGCAAAAGGTTTTGCGAGCGAATGCAATGTTTCTGAGGGGAATGTCAACGTTTTGCAAGCGAACAGAAAGTTTCTCGGGGTAACGCAAATTTTCTCGGGAGTTTTTGCGAGCGAATGTAAAGTTTCACAGGGCAGCGCAAAATTACTCGAGGGAACGCAAAGGTTTTGCAAGTGAACATAAAGTTTCTCAGGGGAACGCAAAGGTTTTTGAAGAGAACGTAAAGTTCAGGGGCGGACTTAACCATTAGGCAAAGGTCGGCAAATGCCTTGGGCCCCGAGCTACCTAGCTACCTTAATCCCCCATTAAATTATGCTTAAGTTGTTTGTTGTTGTTTTTTTCCCGCAAATTATATATTTCTACAAAACGCACCTCACCTCACATTGGACTATTCCATTATCTCACTTTCTGTGTGCGCCAAAAAAACTGACGGAGAAAAAGAAGTGACAGAGTAGTAGCAAACGCCACAGCTTCCCAAGCGGTGATGGAAAAGCAGGACGCGGCAAAATTTATCGGGGAAACGCAAAGGTTTTGAGAGTGATCATAAAGTTTTTTGGGGGAACGCAAAGAATTTGTGAGTGAATGTAAAGATTTTGCAAGTGAATGTATAGTTTCACAGGGCATCGCAAAATTACTCGGGGGAACGCATGTTTCTAAGGGGAACGCAAAGGTTTTTGAAGAGATCAAAGTTTCTCAGGGAGTGCAAAATTTCTTGTGGGAAACGCAAAGGTTTTGCAAGTGAGCGTAAAGTTTACTGGAGGAACGCAAAGGTTTTGCTAGTGAACGTAAAGTTTACTGGAGGAACGCAAAGGTTTTGCTAGTGAACGTAAAGTTTACTGGAGGAACGCAAAGGTTTCGCGAGTGAACTCAATGTAAACGCACTGTTTATCAGGGGAACTAAAATGTTTTGCGAGTGAAAGTTTTGCGAGTTCTTCATTCAAACGTTTTTTGAAAAGAAAAAAGTTTCTCGAGGGAACGCAAAATTTCTTGTGGGAAACGCAAAGGTTTTGCTAGTGAACGCAAAGTTAACTGGAGGAACGCAAAGGTTTTGCTAGTGAACGTAAAGTTTACTGGAGGAACGCAAAGGTTTTACTAGTAAACGTAAAGTTTACTGGAGGAACGCAAAGGTTTTACTAGTAAACGTAAAGTTTACTGGAGGAACGCAAAGGTTTTGCTCGTAAACGTAAAGTTTACTGGACGAACGCAAAGGTTTCGCTAGTAAACGTGAAGTTTACTGGAGGAACGCAAAGGTTTCGTGAGTGAACTCAATGTAAACGCACTGTTTATCAGGGGAACTAAAATGTTTTGCGAGTGAAAGTTTTGCGAGTTCTTCTTTCAAACGTTTTTTGAAAAGAAAAAAGTTTCTCGAGGGAACGCAAAATTTCTTGTGGGAAACGCAAAGGTTTTGCTAGTGAACGTAAAGTTTACTGGAGGAACGCAAAGGTTTTACTAGTAAACGTAAAGTTTACTGGAGGAACGCAAAGGTTTTGCTAGTAAACGTAAAGTTTACTGGAAGAACGCAAAGGTTTCGCGAGTGAACTCAATGTAAACGCACTGTTTATCAGGAGAACTAAAATGTTTTGCGAGTGAAAGTTTTGCGAGTTCTTCTTTCAAATGTTTTTGAAAAGAAAAAAGTTTCTCGAGGGAACGCAAAGATTTTTGAAGTGAGCGTAAAGTTTCTCGAGGGCACGCAGGGGTTTTTGAAGAGAACAAAATTTCTCGAGGAAGGTTTTGCGAGCAAAGACAACGTTTCTAGACGGAAAGCAAAGGTCTTGTGAGTGAAAGTAAAGTTTCTCGGGGGAACGCAAAGGTTTTGCCGGTGATCGAAAAGTTTATTAGGGGAACGCAAAGGTTTTTGAAGTGAGCGTAAAGTTTCTAGAGGAAATGCAAAGGTTTTGCTAGTGAATGTAAAGTTTCTCGGGGGAACGCAAAGGTTTTGCGGGTTATCAAAAAGTTTATTAGGGGAACGCAAACATGAACATAAAAGTTTTGAGAGTGAACAAAATTTCTCAAGGAAACGCATCATTTCTAGGAAAGTCAACGTAATGGTGGGAAAAAAGTTAACAAAACCAAGGTCAAGACCCATATTATACAATATAAAAGGATAAAAGTTTGGACAAAATGTATAAATGCACAATCATAGTAGTTTAATGCACATCTCTATCGTTTTCAGCAGCTCTGTCTAGGCCAGATGGAGTTTTAGCCATAACAATGAGCGAACAAGGGCTCCTGCCGGGTTTGATTTAAGACCAAAGATTCATGTGATCTCTAAGTCTAGTTCAGGCCATCTTAAATGACAGCTGTGTAATATGTAGGGCAATTAATACTGCATATATTGAATGTTAATGATTAATATATAAAACCAAATGAAGTTTGCATAGCGCTGGGGCAAGGTTGAAGTTCTTATCTAATTTACATGAGCGTGTCAGACATGTGCAGCTCATTTGCTCTCTGAAGTTCTGCTCATGAAACAGAATACACAAGCCGCAAAAAGTTTTATGTCTTCCGGGGCTCCTCACCCCTCAATACTTATTGCAATGACAGGACAAAGCTAAAGCAAACAGGGCCCTCATGAAAGCAGACTTCTTACGATTTTCTTTGTCTTTTATGAATACTTTTTTTCATAAAGAAATGTGCCGTACTTTAAAATGTGTTCATCTGAAACCTATGAAGTTCTTAAAAAACAACTTTTTGAACATACAAGTATTAATTATATCACAACAGCCTTTTCACTTTTACATAACTGACTAGTGGCACGTGCTGAGTGAAACCTCACTATTATCACTGGGATTTGAACAAACTCCTTAACCCTACCAAACCTCGGCTGTAACTTATCCTACGTAACTCAAATCAAGTGAATTGTTGAGGAGAGATGTGTTCATACTTTCCAAAGTAAATGGACTTAAGCTCTATTCGGACGGGACTATGTGGGGTAATGTCATTTGTCTTAAATAAATTTAGATTGTATTATGTTGGAAATAGGCACTTATCTAATACTAAAAGAAGTTTTATGCCTCTAAAAAGTGCTTTCGACCTTCTTTCTGATCTGGCATGTGGAAAACACTCGAGTTTTGCCACTATATATATATATTTATCTAAACAAAAACTTTAGTTAGATGCAATTAAATCGTGGATAATCGATTTGACAGCAGTAATTATGTTCTTTTCAGTTTATTTTTTGCCATATGGAAATGGATAAAAAAAAAAACACACTCAGCAGCGCTAGAACTCCCTAGCAACCATGCAGCAACAGCACAGCAACCACCCAAAACATCGCAGCAGCAAGTTTTGCATGGATAAACGCCACTCCCATTTCCCCCTGCATGTAGACAATAATTTTATCCTTTAAAACGCATCTTTAATCACTAAAATGACATTTAAAAAAAAATCCTGTGAAAATAAATTCTTCATGCATTAAAATAGCTTTAATGTAACTACACCCTCGCTTAACGGAGCCATGCATATGCAAAATAGCCCCTGCCTCCACTCACTCACAGCAGCTCAGAGATCAACTCAGCCAACTTACTGTAGTAAACGCTGCACAATGGTACCCCTCTCTACAATGTTGGACAGATGAAAGTAATTAATATGATTAGCCTTTTGCTAGACTACGTTATTAAACAGCTAATAATGTGTTGCTAATGTTACACAAACCATTTTCCATTCACCATCTCAGAGTCAGACAGCTGCCTTTAACAATCAGCATCCTCAGAAGTGCATTGAACAAACGCATAGAGTTCATCATAACATCGTAATATACATAATTCACCCGCTATAATGCTAAATGTACCCTTCTCTTGAGACGCCCTGTTTCAGAGCGGTCATAGTTAATGATATGCAAAAGCCCGCCCGGCCAGTATGTTGACATGATTAGTTACAAGGTATGGTTTCAATCCACGTTTTTGAGACTGTCTTTGGTTCACTGCAGTATTTTAAAGATAAAATACTCAGCAATGGTGTTGACTTATGAATTAGCACATGGTTTGTCTTGCAGCATATTAAAGCACCACGTAGACATATAAACAACATTAAAAGCCAGATTTTCATCACAGGGGGTCTTGAATGAAATGAAAAATCTAGTTCGATTCAAAACAGTTCCTACTCAGTGAGTGAATTTATTTCTCAAAGGCATATAACCCCCAGATCTTTACCTAGGTATATAAACGAGCGAGCGTGTGAATATTTTACAGTGAGCCGTCACTTCCAGTGGTCCTCAGTGGAGTGGGTGGTTCAGCGTGGCACGCCGTTAATTGTGGAGGTGTTTTATCCATCAGTGTGAATTATTCAAGGGGATCGTTAATAGCTATCCCAGATCCAGTAGGCTTCAGGAAGGAAGACAAAGCCCGCAGTAGAGAGCCATCATTACCTTGCCTCAGCCTTCCTCCGTCTCCTGGGCCTCCCGCGTTGCTGCCGAAACCAGGAAACTAACAAACTGCCAACCAGGAAGTCATAAATCCCGACTGAAGGTAAGACAGCTGGCAAGTAAAAACCTGCGTAGGCTTTTAACAGGAAGACACGGGTTAGTTATGATTAGCCGTGTCTGCCTTGGTCATCATGTTTTTGTCAAGATGTTTATCGGAATTCACGATTGCTTATTGTGACATTTATATGAACTATAGCTATGCTTCAAAAACTAGTGAGCCACCTACGTAGTCTGCATTCTACATAAGACATTTGTAGACATGACAGCAATCCCACAATTCATTGGGAAAAAATGCATTCAAGATGGCATAAATGGACAAATAATTACTGTAAATTGGATTGCTTGATTCACTTAAAAAAATATGCATCATTTTTTCAAGCCACTTTTAAGTCATTTTCATATGGATTTATAAGCAATATTAACTGATAAGACACCTATTACCAAAAAGTTTGAGACTCCTCGCCAACGGTTTGCTTAAAATGCTGATACGTCAAGTAATAGTTAAATGTTTTAACTCTGAAAGTCAGGGTTTGTACATCTATATATTTTAAGATAATTTGAATTATTATGCTCATTTCCTTTTTATTACTTTTAATACGACATCTTAAATTAAAATTATCTGAAAATCTTTTTTTTTCATTGTATATGTTTACATATTTAAAATCATTAAAAAAACTTGCTCAAATTAGTTTATTCAAAGCCTCCAGAAAATTGCCGAAATTTGCAGTAAGTGTGAATTATATTAAAGCCCCGCGAAGCCGTGATTTACAGTGAATTTAGAAGAGCTAAGGGGCGTTGTTAGGCGTGAAGCGGAGTGCATTATAAGCAGAGTGCTATACGGGAATTATAACACCTCTGGTGCTTTTTGGCCATTTTTTACTGAAAGGTTTTACGTTTCTTTTTCTTTTTTTACTTCACAGGAATGGTATGAAACTTTAAAAAATAGTACACTTTAAAAAAATATTGTTGGTTTAACTTAAAAAAGTAAGTAACCTGGTTGCCTTAAAATTTTAAGTTGATTGAACTGGAAAAAGTGAGTTAATACAATGAAGGAGATTAATAATCAGAAACTCAAAATAATAAGTTATCTCAACTAAATAAATTATTTAAGTTGATTTGACAAAAGAAAAAAATGTTGTGATAACAAATCTTGAAAATATTTTTTTTACAGTGTAAAGGTTTTGGCACTTACACGTACACACAAACATGATTTGAAAATGTTGTATGGTCCTGAAAAAATAAAAAAATAAAAACATTGTCCATGGTCAAATATGAGAGCATTGGAAATTAATGGGAGATAAATTTCATCTATTGGAAATGGTTGGTACTGCGCACAAACTTACTAAAAGCTAATTTTTTAAGATATCAACCACATTTTTAGAACATAGCTTGTTTGGATTTATATCTTTGATTTTCTCACAATTTTTTTTGAGTAAAACATGTTTTGGAAAATATATATTTCAAAAAATATTTCATATTTGAAATATTGTTGAATTCTATAACTTTTTCAAGTCCATTTTTTTACACTTATATTTTTTACATAATAATTTGCCAAGTGTCGTCTTTAAAAATAGACCAAACTTCAATCTGTGAACGTATGACCGTTTAAGTTGGAAATTTCATTTAAGTCCACGCTCAAAACGTTTTATAACTACTGCATAAATATAATTTAGTAACATAAAATCCACTAAAACTAAAAAAAAATATTAAAAATAAAAAAGGAATTAAGGAATTAAAATATAGTAAAAGAAAAAATAAATAAAAAATAAATAGAAATTTTTGACCAACACACAAACAGTACCAGAGGGTTAAATTTGTTTTTGCAAATTGATTATTTAAAGACCGTCATTTTCTTGTAAATGTGTACATATAACATCCTGAATTACAGAATACACACAACTTCACCATGAATAATATGTTTTGATGAAAACTACAAGCTTCTCGCATCTCTGTATTTTACAGCATGTTAGGTAAACCTCAAGAGACTGCAAGAGACTCACAGCGTAACACAAACATTCAAATCTGACGTGATAAACAGAAGTGCTTCATAATGGTTTTACTGTACTCACTGTGTCCTCCCACGACTAAAACCTTTCAGCAGAATACAAGATTCACCGCAGCCTGCCAAAAATCCTGCTCTTGATGTTATCATTTCACTGATATAAAGTTTTCAGACTTGGACATCATCAGCCAAGCATTTTCAGAGGAGGCTTCAAAATTGAAAAGATCTCATCAGTTTCAAGAATGAGGATCATTCAGAGGTAAGTGACCCTGAATATTTTGCTATTGCAAGAGCAACTTGATTTAAGGCCTTTATAGAAATTGTAATAATTACAGTGTGTATATTCAATCACATGGCAGTTGCTTCAATGCATTTAGGGGTGTGGTCACACAAATGCTTTGCTGCATACCTCGGTTGTAACGAGTGGTTATTTCAGTCAAAGTTGCTCATCTATCAGCTTGAATCAGTCGGCCCATTCTCCTCTGACCTCTAGCATCAACAAGCCATTTTCGCCCACAGGACTGCCGCATACTGGATGTTTTCCCCTTTTCACACCATTCATTGTAAACCCTAGAAATGGTTGTGCATAAAAATCGCAGTAACTGAGCAGATCGTGAAATACTCAGACCGGCCCGTCTGGCACAAACAACCATGCCACTCTCAAAATTGCTTAAATCCCCTTTCTTTCCTATTCTGACATTCAGTTATGAGTTCAGGAGATTGTCTTGACCAGGACCACACCCCTAAATGCATTGAAGCAACTGCCATGTGATTGGTTGATTGAGAAATTGAATAGGAGTTCCTAATAATCCTTTAAGTGAGTGTATATGTATGTATATATATATTCATGTGTGTGTGCATATATATATAGTATATATATATATATATATATATTAGTGTTGTCAAACGTTTAAAATATTTAATCGCGATTAATCGCATTAATGTCAGAGTTGACTCACGATTAATCACATTTTAATCTGTTCTAATGTCTCTTGATTTCTTTTTGTCCCATTATTTTTTCTCATTTTAATGCTCTTATCAACATGGAAAAGTGGTTTGGCTTGTTTATTGAAAACTGCATATACAATTTCACACTAACATTCTCACTAGGAGCAAATAATCTCTCACACAATGTAACACTGTCCATCAATAAAACGGTGAAAGAAATACTGACGAGGTCCTGATATTGACGAAGGGGCGGAGAATTCACATCAGCTGTGTGTGTGTGTGTGTGTGTGTGTGTATTCGCTTGGCCATCAAGTGGTATTTCACACTGGACGTGCTGTGATGATAACGACAAAACACAGATCCCTTTGGTCTTGTCAAAGGAAACTGAAAATTGGCAACTTTTTAAAAGTAAACTTTCCATTCAGAATCTTATTGCCATCCATTTCGCCGTCTTGTTAAAGTGTCTAACTCTGGACGTGTGCGGCGTGCCTGCTTTTTTGTTACCGGCCTAGCTAGATCCGCTTGCGCTTTGGTCGACGAAGCAACAAAACATCCTCGCGCGGCACAAGCCATTGACATGAATTGGTTTCGTAGAGCAGCGCCGCGCACGCCGCGTCCTGATGCAAAAGCATGTGAAAAAAAAAACTACAATGTTTGCTAGGACAAAAAGGCTGTTAAAGGGCATATTGCAGGTTAGAGGACCCAACGAGTCAATGCATATAAAAACAATGTAGGAACTAGATTTTCTTTAAAATATACGTATAAACACGCTACAGAAGCTTCTGCAATCGTTTTTGTGAGAAAATTTTACTTCCGCGTCTGAAAATGGGCGTGGCGGGCGTGACGCAATGAGCGGGAGAGCCGTCTATTCACACAACAGGAAAACAATGGATCGCATGACATTTCGGACGCTGAGGAAATACTCGTATGACGGATCAAGCCATAAAGTTATGAGCCTGCTATGCTAAAGAGAGCAGGGACAGGCCAGGATAATGTCAGACAGAATGGTCAGAGAAAAATTGACCTGTGATGTGAGGAGAACCAGTGGAGAACAGGACAGGTGCCTTTTAGGTGAGAGACGTGCTTATAGTAGGCTATACACGTTCGCTAACGATATACACTGTGCTCACAATATTGTACAGATTATTATGATCCTATAACAGGCCAGCAGACATTAGTATGTTTAGGGTAGATTTATATACTATTAAATGTATAAAAACTTTACTTGAGTATATTTCTATACTAAAAGCATAGGCTATACTCAGGTACATTTTTAATACATATTTTTCACCTTGGTTATAACATAAACAGAACATTAAATATTTGAGTATTTAAACAACCAATTTTGTTTTTTAATTACAAGTTCTATTTAGGGCATGACATGACTAAGTTACATATATAACACTATTTGATGCCATTGGTAGAATACGACGATCAATATTCTTGCTTCGGCATACCATGTTGAACTCCATCATATTGCCGGGATGCTAATCATTTGATCTGAAGTGAACGCTACACACGACGCGTTTCCCGAGCCGATGCAGAAGAGAAATCCCGTCTCTTCACCTGCTCAAACCGCACCAGGAACGAAAGATAGGCTATATAGCACCGTCACTTTTATTGTAATGGAAACTTGTGGACTCGATCTTGAAGTCCTGACAGGCTGGAGTTTTTGCAATCTCCACAAACACAATAATTTACCATGACGATGATAAATTAAAATGCAAAAACTAACGAAAGCACACCGACTGACGAGCGCTCTCACTGAACACCAGCCTGCTCTCCTCTGAGCCGAGGCTGCGGCTCCCTGATATGATGTCAAATGACGCGATGTTGAAAAAAAAGCCGTTTTTACTAGCAGTCCAAGAAACGCTCACTTTATCTTCTAAATTAGTGCCCTTATGTTGTTTTAAAACATTTTAAATCCTGCATTAACTTTTCATATGGTATTTTCATACAAGGTTATCTATAAATTTCGATTTTTTTTTACCTGCAATATGCTCTTTAAATCACACAATAAAAAAATTTGATACCGTTAAAATGGGTTTGCGTTAACACCGTTAATAATGCGTTAACTGACAGCCCTAATATATATATATATATATCATCTCAAAATCTATCATCTAAATGATCCTATTAATCAAAACTATATTTGATATAGCACGCTAATTTCCAACAGCCAGTTCTGCCTAATCCGTACCCTTCATTTTACCAACACAAAGGTCCATCACACATCCACAAACCTCTATGATCAATCAAAGCATGCATAGACCACACTCGCTAAAATGGGTCAAGCATTTCTCCCAGGATTTCCTTAACATATGCTCTGTGCTACAGTTTCATATCCATCTTAACCACGAGAAGTGCTTTCAAAGAGTGATCTATGAGACGAGGGAACAAAAGCTCTTCGACAATGACAAGCCCCAAGTGCACGAACCAGTCCCCCTCTTTTCAAGTAATTCCAGCCATGGCTATTCAGGGTTCGCCCTGTGGCAAGAGAGCACTCCAGTCTCCAGAAATAGCCATAGCTCATCTTTCACAAGGACTCAGGTTGTCTTATCAGGATTCGGAGGGGGTGGAGGGCGGGGGGGGGAGGGGGGGGGGGGTTTGCTCATTTGAATTTCTGTCCCTTTGATGAGCGGAGCGATTATGACGTGGAGTTAATATTGAAGTTTTGAGAATGCCGAGTGTTGTACCCCTCCGGGGCCCTCGGCATGCATACGGAACACGAAACGTGTCACCCAACATCTTATCACGCAAGTCGGCCTGTCAGGAATGGCCGACATTTGCACTTTAGCATTTCCCGCCGTCTCAGACAAAGAGAGATTATGAACTTTGGTGCAACTTTCTCATAAGCGCAGGTTTTGATCAGCCGCTAATGATTGTAAATGCGCAGCGCCGGTGTTGTTAATAAACAAGCAGCCGTGGCAAATGGCCGTCCCTTCTCCCGCTGAAAAGAGACGGCACTGATTTAGCAGTTGCTGTCGGTGACCACCTTAACAGATTGCAGGGGGGATTTTGAGAGGGTCTAGGTGCTCTTGGCAGCATCCTCGCCTTAATGTTACCCACAAATCACCGCGGCTTCTTGTGCACGCCTGTCCTGGACAACCTGGGGACGATAAATCTGAGCAAATTAACCATGACCTCAAATCCTGCATAATGAAATCCCAGTTTCAGAGGCATTTGAATGCATTATCTCGGCATCTTTGGATTTCCAATCACTGATTATTTCCCAAATCTATTTAACAGATCTGTCCACATTTTTTGTCTAGTAATACATAAAAACACTTATAGAGTAGCAACACTACTAGTCTCAATAAAGAAATAAAGTCGTTATTTTTGTTGTTTTTTTGCGCACAAAAGTGTTCTCGTCGTTTGATAAACTTAAGATTGAGCCCCTGTAGTCACTTGGACTATTTTAATGATGTCTTTAATGACTTTTCGGGGACAGCAAGAGCCAGTCCCTCAAGAAGCCTACGGACTGTATGCAGGAGCGATCTTAATATCTTAAATATCTTAATTTGTGTTCCGAAGATGAACGAAGGTCTTACGGGGTTGGAACAACATGAGGGTGAGGAAATACTGACAGAATTTTCATTTTTGGGTGAACTAACCCTTTAAGTAAAACAGCACAAAATGCAATGGATACAGATGTGAATAAAATTATACAGCGTTTTTCTTTCCACAATATTTTGAAAAGTTATCAAAAGATTGGTCTCGTACGGCGGAGAAAAAAGAGGGGAGGAGAGGCACTGTAGCCACGAGCGCTTAAAACGATGCCTCATATCTCGTGAAATGTCTTCAAATACAGATTTATTTCTGCAACAACCCTGCATTTTAGCCTGCACTCTTCGCCCCAAACACTCAAAAGACATGAAACCTCCGCATTGCTCCACTGTGTGTATCCTTTCTTCCATCGCGCCTGTAATCGCGCACTTTTTAATGACGGACGACTCGCATTTACTGGGGAATATCCGATTTGTCTGCTTACATGGCACACGCAAATGCACGCATCTGATTCATATCCGATTTATAACCACATATGAATGAGGCCTGAATTCGATCTGAGAAAATCAGAATCCTTGCGTTTTTTTTCCTGCTTACACGTTCACCGGTCATATCCGATCTGTGCCACATGAGAGGGAAAAAATCGGATTTGGGTCACTTGAACCATGCAGTGTAAACGAGGCCCTAGACTCAGACTACTACAAATAAAACATCTTAATTTACAGATAGAACCGTCATATTCTTTAAAGGGTCAACTACTGATATATTTTGAGAATTATACTCCTGCATATATATTTTGCTCATAAGCCACAAAGCGCCCGCTCCCTCAGATCACTTGGACGTGGCTGTGGTTTCAAGAGGTAAAAACGATATAAATACTGTTCGTTTTCTCACACAAACCGCTCGTTTCGTGTCTTAGGCCATTAGTGTGTACTTACATTTACGAGTCATTAAATCATGTTTAATTTGGACTTCTCTGTGTCTGATATTTACACAACTAACACATATCAAATGTGCCGCCTTTTCAAACAGCAACATATTTTCCGCTGTCGCAAACATCAACTGATAGGCTTAAATGGTTCCTGGCTTGACTGTTAAAAGCAAACGATTGGCTGTCCAGCGGGAGGGGCGGGGCATGTGCATACCACCGCCATCTTTGGTGTTACGGGTTTTCCCTATATAGTTGTATCAAGGATTGAGGAAGTGGCATGTCTCTATATAAATAGTCTCTGGTACGGTATATACATACACTGTTAAAAAAAAATGTTGGTTTAACTTAAAAAAAATAAGTAACCTGGTTGCCTTAAAATTTGAAGTTGATTGAACTGGAAAAAGTGAGTTAATACAATTAAGGAGATTGATTGATTTGAGAAGAAAAAATGTTGTGATAACAAATCTTAGCCAATATTTCCAATATATCTTTTTAGCCAATATTTAACTTGAATAGTGTAGCTAACTATTGTCAAAGTAGCTTGGCTGTAAATAAACTGTTTCCTCAACGACACTACGTTACAATCACAAGCTGTTTTGTTTTTTGAAGTAAAATGATTTCTGTTGACCTATAAAGCAAAATCACCTTTTCCCGACCCATGTTCAATGTGGGATCTGATTTTGACTGCTGATGGAGATCAGCTCTCCGTCAGAATTTTAATGGACTTGTTTTGTTTGATTTGAAAGATTTTTTTTCCCTTCCAGGGCCGCCCATGAGACCGCAACAAGAGAATTCAATGACCCATAATAGATGCCATTTGCGTGGCCTCCTGTCTAATTGTTCTCCAATGGATATGATAAAATTAGCAGCCCGCACTGATTGCCTGCTTGCCATTTTCAAATGAATAGGAAGATCATTTTGCGTGGCATCATATATGCCATCCAAGTCAGACTTCTATCTCGTTTAAAAATGAAACGCACCTGAAAAGCTCTGATTTTCCATCACGAGAAGGCGGCATTTTTATAAATTGCCGATAAAAGCGTGGCAGTCGTCTCTTTCTGACATATTTGTTCTTTAACAACAAATCACAGGCTCCTGAAGCCTGGCACCTGAATATGGAACAATGGGGAGATGAGGTTGAGATTGTCTTCATTAGACGCATTAATATTCATGGAAAGAAGAAAATCTGACACCAGAGAGGACTTGGTAACCTTTTCTCATATTAGATTTTTTTTCCCCCTTCCTATTTCTTAACACAATTAAAGTCCGGCAATGACTTAATTAATGCCGCTTTCTGTCAGGCGCTTTAAAGAACTGTCAATTTGGCCCTGGTCCGCCTGTCAGGGAGACAGAAAGACAGTCATCCGACTCTGCCGTGAGACAGCCGGAATCACAGTGCTGGAGAAAGTCAAATTCCCAGACACCTTGCCAAATTGATTCTTTTAAGGGTTTTTCTCACAGATTATCCTTTTTATCCTCTCTCTCTTCTCTGTCAGCGATTTGTAGGATGAATCTAAATCCTGTGTAGATTTTCTGATGTTTTTCTTTGCGCCTATATAAATGTCTGTCTCTGGCTGCTATTCGCTTCCTTTGTTTTCCTTGGAATATGTGCGAAGGGTCATCTTTCCCAACACTCAGCTGCCAAAGTCTTATTTTGGCACATCTCCTACATCTTATTTTGATCTGTCTAAAAAAACACACTACAATAAAATCAAGTCACGTATCTTTACTATGGATTGTGCTAGTGTGTAGCTGACGAATAAAAAAAACACAACAAATAAAGAAAATTATGTTAAAATTTAAACGATTGTTTTTGCACTTAAATGTTATGATTTTTTTTTTTTAATTATATATATATATAGAATTTTTGGTCATTTCTTATTTAATAATTATAATATATATATATATACATATATATATATATATATATATATATATATATACACACACTACTAAAAAAAGTAAAAAACTAATAAAAAAGTAATAAATAAAAAAAACGGAACAAACAAAGAAAACTAATTTTAAAATTTAAATGATTGGTTTTGTACTTAAAATGTTATCATTATATATATATATATATATATACAGTATATATATATATATATATATATATAATTGACCAACATATTTGGTAATTTATTTAAAAATTATGAATATATATCATCATTAAAATTACTGTAAAACCCCTGCAAATTATCAATGTTTTTGTTTTTACCATTATATACTTTTATATAAAACAATAATTTTACCTTTACATTAAAAAGCTCATATTAACCAACACAGAAATTACACTATTACAATTGACACGTTTAGAATCATCGTTTAATGAAGTAAAATATATAAATGCTGTTTATTTTTCTTATTTTATAAGATAAGGAATTCTTTCATTAGCTTTCATTATCTTTCAATGCATATAACACATATAAATCCAATCAAATCTAATTATATATTGTTATACGAGGATATATCAATATTTTAAGATCGATCCACCCATCCCAAATGTCAGCTGTTTGTGTGCAGTTCTACTGCATCTATCTTCATTAAAAGAAATGACATTGTGCTATTCGTTCTGCTTCTTTCCTTTCATGTATACCTCAATCATTACTCTTGAAACTGTCTTTGAACGACAGACGGCGTGATTAAAATAAAGTTAAAGCGTTTAAACTCCAAACGACAGGCGAGATTCTGAGCGTCTCTGTAGACAGTGAGAATAAAAACATCACAGACTCGCAGACCCGTTTTCTTGAGAGTTGCCCTGTCGTGACGTGGGAGCTGCAAGCTGTCCAAACAAGATGACAGCTGAAATGGCTTCTGCTAATGACTGATTTTTCTCTAGCATGCGTTTTGATCAAAAATAACTTGGGCTCGTCAAGTGGCACCGGCCAGAATTGTTGTAATGGCTGCAGAGACGTCGAGAGCTACTCGAGAACAAGATGTTATGGCAGTGTAGCAACAAACTTTTGATGATTTCCAGACAATGCTTTTTGAGACATGCTAGGTATTTATGCGACAATGAGACCATTGCTTCTAGTTAGTGGAGCTTGCTAAGGCAGCATAGTACTATTGCTCACACTTAAGGTTTGAGATCTGAACAAACCACTAACCCAAAGTATTAAACTTGGGCACAATTTGAGACATGGCTAGCAACCAGATCACCCTAGCAACAACACAGGTAAACACTAAAACTACATGTTCACCACAAATTCTCATTACGATAACTAACTTTACCAGAGTGTTCATCTACTCCCTATTATTCTTTCATCTGTTTCCTATTATTCTATTCTTATCATCATTGCGTGTGTGTTTGTGTGTCTATCTATGTACCCATTAACTATATTTTAGGTGCAAATTCATACCCAGAAGTGACCAAAACCTCACAAAATCTCCCTTTAGGGACATCCGCATTTGTAAATATGGTATAAAAGTAATTAAAGGTGTTTTAAAAATTTAAAAATGCAGAAAGTTTTGTGTGATGGGTAGGTTTAGTGGTAAGGTTAATGTAAGGAGATCGAATATACAGTTTGTACAATATAAAAATCATTACTTCAACGGAATGTCCCTATTTAGATAGCAACGCAAACGTGTGCGTTTTATATATATATATATATATATATATATATATTAGGGCTGTGCAAAAATTAATTGCGATTAATCGGATCCAAAATAAAAGTCTGTTTACATAATATATTTGTGTGTGCTGTATATAATTATTTTGTATATATAAATACACACACATGCATGTATATATTTAAGAAAATGTGTTATTCATATATAAAATATTTATATAATATATAGATTATGTATTTATTTATATATACAGAATTTAAGCGCAAATAATTCTTAAATATATGCACGCATATTGGTATTTATATACTGTATACAGCACACACAAATATAATATGTAAACACAGACTTTTATTTTGGATGCGATTAATCACAATTAATTTTTGCACAGCCCTAATATATATATATATATATATTACATACATACATATGGCAATGAGAAAAAAATAATTCATTATGCTATTTTAAAAGATATCTGCTGAATTTCTTGAAAATACCAATGCCAAAATTGATCTAAATCAAAGCTCAATGCATGTATCTTTTCTTTGATTTTCGATTTTCTCCAGAACACGATATTGGCAGGTTTTCACTCAACCATCAACATAAACTCGATAAAAACATCAGATGGCATTTACAAAATAAAATCACAGCGTTTTTCTATTGTAGCGTAACGTCTGCAGCACAATGGCAGAGCTAGGGATTGAATTTGAGTGCTCCGTCACATCTATCATATTATGTGTGAAGTCAGTGAATTAAACCATCCCCTGTGTATTAATGAGCTAGTATCCCCCAGTACGCAGAACAAGGTGTAATGTTCCTGTCAGCCAGCCGGCATGGAGGAACAAGATTGAAACAACCAAAGCGCTGCTCTCGCCACTGAATACAAAACAATGGAGGCCTCTCACAGTAATCACGTCCTCGTATGAAAAGAGCCGACTAATTGGAATTATACTAGTACAGAGAGTGAGCTCATTAAAACCTGGAGCACCACCTCATGATAAACAGTCACTTTAAGGGGCCGGCACTAATGTGATGAGGCAAAGGATCTATTTCTCACTTCTCAATGAACACATCTTCCACCTAAGCTCTCTCATTGGTGCGTTCGGGAGCGCAGGCCTCTTAATTGCCATCGGAAATTACAATGAGCTTATTGCGATGTGCACATCAGCGGGGGGAATTAGAAATGTTTCTTTGAGGGGGCAACCCTTTTCAACTCTCTCTGACCCTTAAAGGTAGAGTAACATCCGACTAATATATATTTAAAACAGTCTTTTTTTTTCCCGTAGAGCATAATAGGAGATATTGTGCAAAATGTCAGAGCTGCTGCTTTCCATGAAAGATAGCGATTTTTACCGCCAAGCTTGGAAAAAAAATCACCACTTGCGTGATACAAATGCTTCGCTACAACGGCAGAAGACCCCACCGGGTACCACTCATCTCCACGACAAATAAGAGGCTACAATTTGCAAGAGCTCACCAAAATTGGACAGTTGAAGACTGGAAAAATGTTGCCTGGTCTGATGAGTCTGGATTTCTGTTGAGACATTCAGAATTTGGCGTAAACAGAATGAGAACATGGATCCATAATGCCTTGTTCCCACTGTGCAGCTGGTGGTGGTGGTGTAATGGTGTGCAGGATGTTTTCTTGGCACACTTTAGGCCCCTCAGTGCCAATTGGGCATCGTTTAAATGCCACGGCCTACCTGAGCATTGTTTCTGACCATGTCCAACCCTTTATGGCCATGTACCCATCCTCTGATGGCTACTTCCAGCAGGATGATGTATCATGTCAGCAGTCTCTGACGGCAACTTTTCTGTATTTTCGGATTTGACGAGACAAAACAAAGCGTTATGGGCCATTTCATTATGGTGAAATTCAATTTTATAAACACTATTCCTTGCGAAAACCATCCCGACGGGTTTTAAAATATAAACGCTCATAACATAGTGACTCTGATAAGACAAAAACATGTTTTGGTTGAAGGATTGATGATGTAGTATTTGATGATTAATTTTGAACAGAAAATGAGTGTTTTTTAACATTGGTACATTTTAAAACGTGTACATTTAAAAAGGGTTTTTCTTAATCTTTTATCAAAATGTAATGGCTATGTTTAAGTCATGGATTAGGACCATAATAGGAGATATTGTGCAAAATGTCAGAGCTGTTGATTGAGCAAAGTGAAGAAAAAAAAATAAACCACTGGCATGAAATAAACCACTGGCATGATGCAAATGCAATCTAATGATTCATTTTCAGTCGGCTTTGCAACCAAAAAAATTGTATGACATCAGAAATATAGTGCTCAAGTCATATGTTCACTTTTATGGTTAGCAGTCTGCTTTTGTTTTGTTTTTTTTGGGGGGGGGGGTTTAGCTTACAAATCCGATTTCTACTTTCAAAATGAATTTGGAACAAGAATTTTTGGATGAACCAACCGTTTTACCAAACTTTTTTGCGTATCTTGAGGAATTGACCTCCAAATCCTGAATACACATTGATACACCAGTGTAAACAAGTCCTATGACCTCCTTTCTGAGCGCAAAATCCAGAAAACTAAAATCGCGAATTGTGGCTCGCACTGATAAATCCCATTTAAACCGTGGTCATTAAACAGCAGCGGTGGCGGCGACGGTAAAGAAGTCACATTGTGTTCGTCTCTTACGCAATGATTCCATCATGATTACTGTGGTCGCTAATGAGCCCCTGTGTACCATATGAAGATTGACATCGGCTGGAGAGCTGAGTGAAATTCATATTTCCTAAGAGTGGCTGAAATGATTCCTTCCCCTAACAACATCTATTTAGAGCACAGGTAGTTAAGGCAGAGCTCCCGTATAATGGGCTATTTCATTGTTACATTATTTTAAATATGTCAAACCATGAGGCCATTTGAAAGGTACGTCAATTACAGTGCTGCATTGGACATCTCATGTGTCAAAACAATGTGACGAGACCCGCCATCTTGTCCCTGGCTGCTTACAGTTGCCTTGCACCATTATAAGCAGGCCATGATGACACCCGGACAGTGGAGTGACAGTTCGGAGAGCAATTGACTCATTCCGCTCATTGTTAAATTGATCTGGCCTAAAAATAACCCTTCATCCCCTCTCCTTTCCATCACACTTCATTACACCGCACAGGGACAGAATCCTCTGCTATTTTGCCTGTATTCAAATCTCTTTTATACCGTCTCGTGTTTAAAGACTGCCCATAAATCCCATATCAGATCTTAATGACCGTAGCCGGCCGGCCGGTAATATGTCATTGTTCACAGACGATCACTCGGGAGAGAATAGACCTTGCCAGTCTTAGTAATTGCACACACGGAGAGATTTATATGACCATTATGCTCTCCCTTGAGAAATAATTCAAACACTGAATAAAGTGCAAAATCTGCCAGTTACACGTCCCCAAATTTCTACCGGGCCTCACCTACGGCTCGTTTCTCTATCGACGGGACGCCGGTGCACCATCTGAACCGCATTTCGGAGACGGAAAAGCTGGCCATAACAAAGCTGGTCTTCAACCAGGAATCGCTAGCATCAAAACAATTGCATTTCAGTCTTTCCAATTTCAAATATTTGGTTTATGAATATTGACTACAATACAATACAACTACAATATCCCAAGTTCACACAAAACTACATTATGAGAACACTAGGAATCATTGCATCAAAATCCTCACAGCGTTATTTACTAACTGTGGTAGAGGCAAAACCTCACGGACAGATGCACCGTCGAAAAGGGCGAATGAAATTGTAGAGTTGTTTGTTAGAGGTGATTTCATGTCAAACCTGAGTATTAGAGAACTGATATCCTGTATTGTGTAACATTTGTCTGTTCTTTGATCAATTCGTGTGTTGGAGTCAAACTCAAAAGCTGTCGAGCGCACCCTGGGGTCACCGGGTTTTTTGATACTTTCCTCAGGCACAGAGATAACATGATTGAACGCGCCGCACGCTGGATCTCCCCGAGTGTGTGCTCTGTAGATTTTGTTGTTGGTGCTCCTAGTGTTCTCCCCGGGGTGCCGGCAGGTGCAGGCTGACGCAGGTTTGATCACCTTGGATGCAAGCGAGACCTGGCGTGCTCTCGAGGCCGCAACGAGACCACTGTGACCAGAAGAGACGCGTGTTTGACAAGCTAATGAACTGTCTCCCTGGGTTATGCAGTCGGAGAGGTTATTTTGTGGACAAGAGGCTAATATACTTTACTGCACATGTGATTTAAGTTGTATTGATAAATTACAGTCTGTCTATATAAGAGACAATTGAAAAATGTGTCATACCACAATGTCAACACATTTATTAGCATAATAATAGATAAAAAAAAAAACATCCAATCATACTCTACAAATATGAGTGGATTCTAAGCAAGGTTGAGAAGTACACACTTCAGACATACTGACAATAGAACAATAGAATAAGCAATAGATAGATAGAGCAAGCGGTAGACAGAACGATAGATAGAACGATAGATAGAACGATAGATAGATAGATAGAACGATAGAAAGATAGATAGAAAGATAGATAGATAGATAGATAGATAGAGCAAGCGGTAGACAGAACGATAGATAGAACGATAGATAGAACGATAGATAGATAGATAGAACGATAGAAAGATAGATAGAAAGATAGATAGATAGATAGATAGATAGATAGACAGATAGAACGACAGATAGATAGATAGAACGACAGAACGATAGATAGATAGATAGATAGATAGATAGATAGATAGATAGATAGATAGATAGATAGATAGATAGATAGATAGATAGATGGATAGATGGATAGAAGGATAGATAGAAGGATAGATAGATATATAGAACACTAGATAGAACGATAGAACGATAGAAAGATAGAACGATAGATAGATAGATAGATAGATAGATAGATAGATAGATAGATAGATAGATAGATGGATAGATGGATAGATGGATAGAAGGATAGATAGAAGGATAGATAGATATATAGAACACTAGATAGAACGATAGAACGATAGAAAGATAGAACGATAGATAGATAGATAGATAGATAGATAGATAGATAGATAGATAGATAGATAGATAGATAGATAGATAGATAGATAGATAGATAGATAGATAGATAGATAGATAGATCGAGAGATAGATAGATAGTTAGTTAGTTAGTTAGAGATCGAGAGATAGATAGAACGACAGAACGATAGATAGAACGATACATAGAACGATAGATAGAACGATAGATAGATAGATAGATAGAACGACAGAACGATAGATAGATAGAACGATAGATAGATAGAACGACAGAACAACAGATAGATAGAACGATAGATAGATAGATAGAACGACAGATAGATAGATAGATAGATAGATAGATAGATAGATAGATAGATAGATAGATAGATAGATAGATAGATAGATAGATAGATAGATAGATAGATAGATAGATAGATAGATAGATAGAACGACAGAACGATAGATAGATAGATAGATAGATAGATAGATAGATAGATAGATAGATAGATAGATAGATAGATAGATAGATAGATAGATAGATAGATAGATAGATAGATAGATAGATAGATAGATAGATAGATAGATAGATAGATAGAACACTAGATAGAGCGATAGAACGATAGAACGATAGATAGAACGATAGATAGATAGATAGAACGATAGATAGATAGATAGAACGACAGAACGATAGATAGATAGAACGATAGATAGATAGATAGATAGATAGAAGGATAGAAGGATAGATAGAAGGATAGATATATAGAACACTAGATAGAGCGATAGAACGATAGAAAGATAGAACGATAGATAGAATAATAGATAGAGCGATAGAACGATAGATAGATAGAACGACAGAACGATAGATAGATAGAACGATAGATAGATAGATAGATAGAACGATAGATAGATAGAACGACAGAACGATAGATAGATAGAACGATAGATAGATAGAACGATAGATAGAACGATAGATAGAACGATAGATAGATAGATAGATAGATAGATAGATAGATAGATAGATAGATAGATAGATAGATAGATAGATAGATAGATAGATAGATAGATAGATAGATAGATAGATAGATAGATCAAGTAGTAGGATCGTCTTGCGTTCTTCCGGTTCCGTCTTTCACCCCTGACCCTGAGCATCACTCTCTCTCTGTCCTTCCTCAAGCAGCTCCTCCACTCCTCCTCCTCCTCCCCCCATCCCTGCACTCACTGGACTCAAGAGGCTCAGTCACCAATGACAGCCTCCGTCAGATCATACCCTGCAATCAAATCCAGTTTTATTAGATCTGTCTTGCCGGGCCAGCGCTCCACAGCAAAAACATGTTTTGTTCTCTTTAACCTATTCCACCGGGGACGCAAACCAACAGTGACACTGTCATTTGCGAGCGATGCAGTAAGACTCCCTTGTGGTCCAAATGTCAGATTATACTGTGCAGTACTAGTTATCCACCCTAAATATAGCTCTTCGGGTATCAAGGGCTGTCGCAAGAAATTCAGCGTTTCAAATACTTGCCCTTTAGTGGAGCCTGTGACACTGTCACAAACCTTAAGAAGTTGTAGAGATGAGTCTAATTGTAAATTTAGAAGTCTCTCCATAAACTGAGTGAGGCAAACCTCAAAACCTCACCTGGTCACTACTTAACGGGTTAGTTCAGCCCAAAAAAACAATTCTGTCAGTAATTCCTCACCCTCATGTTGTTCCAACCCTGTAAGACTTTCGTTCAACTTCGGAACACAAATTAAGATATTTTGATTAAATCTGAGAGCTGGATCTCTCCTCCATAAGCTTCTTAAGGGATCAAAACTAGCCAGCCAAAAGTTATGAAAGATTTCCTTAAAATAGTCCGAGTGACTACAGTGGCTCAATCTTAAGTTTATCAAGCGACGTGAATACTTTTTGTGCGGAAAAAACAACAACAAAAATAACGCCTTTATTCAACTATTAATTTCCTTCTCTGTTGGCTGTGAGATTCCACGTAGTGAAACTGCGCAAAGCTTCTGTGTTGCACGTCACACACAGGCTCACTATTGGCTGACGCTGGTCATGTGAGTGATGCGTGTTTACAGTTAAATACTGTGTTTTTCGATATCTGCTCAAATGTACATTGAGTTTGAGTCACTTGTGCTGTGCGTTTAAAAAAACAAAACGTGCCAAACATCAGGCTTCATGTTTTTACTCCAATCTCATTTCATAACGTCATAACTAATTGAAAAATTTGAAGTAACATTTGATAATCGATATATTTTTCTGTAGCGTAAGTTACTGAAGTGTTCATTTTTAATGATTTATAGGCCACCTGCTATATGTTTATGTGTGTATATATATATATATATCTCCATTGGCTTTTATACATAGGATAATTTTATATTCTGGATAAAATTGCATTAACTTTTGTATAAGTTACTAAAAATATTACATATATATATATAATATAATATTTTTAGTAAATTATACAAAAGTTAACGCGATTTTGACCAGAAACGCCTGCGCCATCAGCCAATGGATTGGAGTGAATCGTGATTATATGGTCTTCAGACAATCGGCACACTTACTCTGGCGTGTAATTTTACCCGTGAAATACAGCCAAACCTTGAAGCGTTTTGTCTTCGTCATCTTCATTTTATCCCCTCACTATCAGAAGACGTTTTTGTGGGAAAACGAACCGTATTTATATCGTTTTTACCTCGTGTAATCACAGTGACGTCCAAGTGATCTGAATCAGTTGTGCAATGTCCAACTGAACCGAACTGAATCAGTTCAATGTTACGCCGGAAGTGATCGCTTGCGTGTGACGTCACTCAATATTTACACGGAGATTTCGGAAGTTTTACCTTTTACTAAACATATTTAGATATACCGAAATCGTCTTCCATTGCGGTTTCCCGTATATCTAAATATGTTTAGTGAAAAGTAAAACTTCCGAAATCTCTGTATAAACAACGTAGTGACGTAGGCGCGCAAGCGATCACTTCCGGCACATGCGCAGACCAAAGCTCTCAGATCAGTTGGACGTGGATATGGTTATATGAGGTAAAAACGATATAAATACTGTATAAAAACCGCTCGTGTCAATGTGTACTTACACTTACGAGTCATTAAATCATGTTTAATTCTGACTTCTCTGGTAATGCTTTTTGGTGGACCCCCTTAGCCTCCAGTGTATGACTGACAGACAACAACGGTTTGACTGAAAAATGTCAAAATTGAAAATACTCTGGAAACAAAGACACCTACATCTTGGATGCCCTTGCGGTAAGCTAAAACATATCAAATCATATCATATCAAAGTGAACTATCCCTTTAATAAATGTCCTTGTGCACAATATACAGTCCCAAAGAACATCACTGGGACATATTGAAGCTTCAACTTTAACTTCAGCCTGGATCACATAGCTCTAGTCTTTTAACTTTGTGTCAATTTGCTGTAAGCCAAAAGGCATTATGGTGAAACAGGAACTGATCATCACACCAGCCAGAGAGAGAGAGAGAGCACAATGTTGTCCAAGAGAGTCAAATGACTCCGGTGTGTAACGCTGATGGTATATCTGCTCTCATGGCTCATTTGTTTCAGGTCACATCAAGAGGAGACGCTTCAGTCACAACAACGACACGTGTGAAAGGCCATCTGCTGCTCCAGATAAAGATAAGTGTTGTGCAGGTAGGCCGTGACAATTCTGATAATGGTGAAGGTTGCATTGTCCATCACTGAAAGACAATCTACTCTCACATGTGCACAGTAAGCTGTGGGTGTTAGTAGTTTAGAGAAGAGGAAGCATGGGAAGCGATATGAAAAGCATTGGAGCCGTGTTGGCTTTGAACCTCACGTGAGCGACAAGGTCATGGGATCGATTCCCAGCGAAAGCAAGAACTGATAAAATGTAAATGTGCATCTTGGATGCAATGTAAGTCGCATTGGATAAAAGCATCTGATAAATGTAAAATGTGCGTTTTAGTTGAAATCTTACTTGCTTATCACATTTGCCCAATTATTGTCAGTCTGCTATCTTCTATTTACAGAAAGAAAAATCCAAATATTAATATCCAGAAAGCAGCAAAAGCCTGTTTTGCCTGAAAAATACAGCGTAAACACTTCAATGCACCATACAAGAGGATATCAAATAATGCCAAACAAGTTTCAAATCTCTTGCATGTCAAGCAATTTGTCATAACTGCATCTCAGCTTTGAAAATTCAGATCTATTCTCAGCATTCCCCTTGTTCAGAAACAGACCCACTCTGTAAAGTAGGAAAATGCAACGTCAGAGATTTCCGTATGAACATTTCTCATCAAAATCTTCCTAAATCAAATTACCAGAGCTACAGATACTCGGATGTAAACGCTAGGCGGAAATGTTCATCCATGGAGCGAAACAGACAAATGAAATTCGACTCAAAACATGATGCCAACCTCGGGTCATCGGTGCTCTACAAATCCCATGGAAGTGAAGATCAGTTGCGAGTGAAAGACAACCGCTGAGCAATACAATTATCTGCTTTGACCCTTCTTTTGAAAAGAAGGCAGAGAGGTTTGTGATATCTGTGCGCATAAAAATTATTAAACAGGTGAACAAAACAATCCGGAATGGGACCATTGCAAGCAGGATTGTAAAAGGCAGCAATATAAAGAGCCACAGGAGGAGTCATTATCTCAGGATGACAGGAAGTGGAATCATAAAGAAAAAGTCACCACACTATTTCGGAGGAGTCTAATACTCAACTCACAAAAGTTGTCTGAAGTTGTTTAAAAGGGGACTTAGGATCATTTTTAAAAATTATATTTTATTTAGCCTTATATTATAGATATCTTATTTAATCATGTTTGATGGTTTTTGAGATGTTTTTACTGGAATACAAGTCAAAAACTGCCCTTGGATTGTAGTTGGCTGCTGGAGCGTTGCAGTTGCTAAGGTGTTCTGAGTGGTTGCTAGCGTGTTGCTAAGCAATTGCTTACTTGAACAAGTCAAAAGGGCTATTCTCAAAGGAGTAGTTCACTTTAAAAAAAAAAAAAAAACTTTTGCTGATAATTTACTCACCCCTATGTCATCCAAGATGTCCATGTCTTTCTTTCTTCAGTCGAAAAGAAATTAAGGTTTTTGATGAAAACATTCCATATAATGGACTTCATTGGGAACCAAACGATTCAAGGTCCAAATGAGAGTTTCAGTGCAGATTCAAAGGGCTTTAAATGACACCAGACGACGAATAAGGGTCTTATATCAAGCGAAACGATCGTTCATTTAAAAAATAAATAAAAAATAATAATTTTAATAAGCACACATGCTCGCCTTGCTCAACTCTCCTGTTTGAACTTGTTCATCAAAATCAACGAATCTTTTTTCGAGTCATTTCGTTCATTTATTTTTTAAATGAGCAATCGTTTCGCTAGATAAGACTCTTATTCGTCGTCTGGTGTCGTTTACAGCCCTTTGAAGCTGCAATGAAACTCTCATTTGGACCTTGAACCATTTGGTTCCCAATGAAGTCCATTATATGGAATGTTTTCATCAAAAACCTTAATTTCTTTTTGGCTGAAGAAAGAAAGACATGGACATCATGGATGACATGGGGGTGAGTAAATTATCAGCAAAAGTTTTTTTTTTAAAGTGAACTACTCCTTTAACTCTTTCCCCGCCTAAATTTTTTTTTACAAAAATTTGACAAAAATTTTCTGAACCCCAGATTATTTAGCAATATAAAAATCTGAACATGCAATATATCAAAAGAAAGAACAGACAAGTTAAACAAAAGAAAAACAAGTTTTTCAGCCGTACAGACACAAGTGGGATCTAACTTTGCAAACAAAGCTTTCTAAATCACATTCAATCTTCGACATAGCCAGTCTACTTGAGATCAGTCTGCAGGTCCTGCACAACATTGAAAAGATCACAGTGCTTTTTCCTGCCATTCTCACTCAGCCTTGAAATTATGTTTAGTCTCATTCCTCCGAACCATTTGAAGAAGATCTTTTACGATCATTAGTCCTGCCGGTGCGAGACACTTCCTATGTGGTCATGATTATCCTGAGCTCTGGAAGGAGAAAAAGTCCTCGTTTTCATGCATTATCACTAATGTGAAATAATTCAAAGCAGCGTAGAAGGTTTTTTCAGACATCCGACCCTATAAATAATCAAGGGCCCATTCAAACCCTCCGAGTAATTACTCGTGTGTGGTGACAGCTGAAGGCAGGAGGAAAATGACAGGCCTCCAAGAGGGAGATGTAGTGTAAATTTTATGAGTGACAAAGAAGATTAGCACAAGGACTGGCTACATGCTACCCTGACCTCTGTGTGGGCGTGCGGAGAACGAGGTGAACATCGCGTTTGTGTCCACGATTTCCTTCTCGTGACGTTTGATTTTGAATTTTTTATCTGCTCGATATGCATTACTACACCACGGTCTTCTTTGGCAAATATTCAGCAGAGCTCTTTAAAGAAAGACTGAATGCAACAAGATCTCGTTACTAAACGCTTAAAGGGTTAGTTCACCCAAAAATGAAAATTAAGTCATTAATTACTCACCCCCATGCTGTACCAACCCCGTAAGACCTTCGTTCGTCTTCGGAACACAAATAAAGATATTTTTGATTGAATCTGAGAGCTGGATCAGTCCTATATAGACTGTCTAAGGGACTGCCTCTTGACGGCCCATAAAGTCATTAAAGAAAAGGTTTAAATATTCCATGTGCCTACAGCGGCTCAATTATAAGTTTATCAAGCGACGAGACTACTTTTTGTGCGAAAAAAACATAAATAACGACTTTATTCGACTTTCCATTACTTCCTTATGGGCGCATGCGCGAGAACTGAGACGAGGACGTTCTCATTCGTCTACTTCTTGTTACCGGCTGCTCCGCTCAGGAGTTTTACCGCCACCTACCGTATAAAATGATGATCCATATATAAGGCGCTCCGGATTATAAGGAACACTGTCGTTTTTTGAGAAGGTTAAAGGCTTTTAAGTGCACCTTATAGTGCGGAAAATACGCTAATTGAAAAGCGTATGTACAGCGCGCATCTTCCTCTGCTTGTAAACAGAAAGTTTTGCGCTTCCAGCTATATCAGCACATCATCTTATACGGTAGGGGGCGGTAAAACTCCTAAGCGGTGAGCAGCCGGTAACAAGAAGTGGTTGAATGAGAACGTCCTCGTCTCAGTTCTCGCGCATGCGCCCATAAGGAAGTAATGGAATAGTGGAATAAAGACGTTATTTATGTTTTTTTCGCACAAAAAGTAGTCTCGTCGCTTGATAAACTTATAATTGAGCCGCTGTAGGCACATGGAATACTTAAACCTTTTCTTTAATGACTTTATGGGCCGTCAAGAGGCAGTCCCTTAGGCAGTCTATGTAGGAGTGATCTAGCTCTCAGATTCAATCAAAAATATCTTTATTTGTGTTCCGAAGACGAACGAAGGTCTTACGGGGTTGGTACAGCATGGGGGTGAGTAATTAATGACTTAATTTTCATTTTTGGGTGAACTAACCCTTTAATGCTTTATTTTTTATTTTTTTTTATTAAACCTTTATTTAACCAGGGATATAGTCACATTGAGATAAGTATCTCATTTACAAGTGAGCCCTGGCCAAAATAGCAGCACACGATATACATACATACATAAAACATAATACACAACACGAACATGTACAAAAAATAATACAAAATTAAATGTTAAGAGCAAGTGCAGACAGATTTGAATGATTTGTTTAAGTGTAGCTTGAACTCACTTATCGAAATAAGTTCTTCTAGTTTCAGTGAACTTTGGATCTCATTCCAAACAGTTGATGCACTATAAGTAAAAGCAGTTTTTCCAAATTCTGTCTTCATTAAAGGAACATTTAAAAGAATATATCTACTTGAACGTAGATTATACCTTTGACTATTAAAAGTTAGTAAACTACTCAAATATTGGGGAAGCTGGCCGACTAATGCCTTATATACAAGTATGAGCCAGTGTTTGTGCCTTCTTATATGAAGTGGAGGCCAACCTACCATCTCATACAACGCACAATGATGAGTGTGATATTTTGAGTTAGTTATAAATCTTAGTGCAGAGTGATAAACAGAATCTACTGATTTTAGGAGAGCTTTAGTGGAATTTCTGTAAAAAACATCTCCATAATCTAGGATAGGTAAGAAGGTAGATTCCACCAACTTTTTCTTAGCCGACTGTGAGAAACATGCACTATTTCGAAAATAAAACCCCAGCTGTAACCTTAACTTAGACAACAGTTGTTTAACATGTAACTTGAATGATAAGTCCTCTTCCAACACAAACCCCAGATATTTATAAGAGGAAACCAGTTCTATAGAGTTACCCTGCAAAGTATAAATAGGTGGTGGAGGAGAATCAGTCTTTTGTTTCCTAGAAAAGACCATGTATTTTGTTTTCTTATCATTTAGGACTAATTTTAAAGAAAATAGTTTACGCTGAACTAGTTCAAATGCTTCCTGCAGCTTTAAAATGCAATTTTCAATAGAAGATGCAAAGCAGTAGATAATGGTATCATCGGCATATAAATGGATACTTGCATCTGATAGATTATCACCAAGATTGTTAATATATAATGTAAACAACAGGGGACCCAATATGGACCCCTGTGGCACACCAGATTCGATGGTCAGCTTGTCAGAAAGAGACCCCTTAATTTGCACTCTTTGACTCCTATTCTTCAAATAGTTCCCGATCCAACCCAATGCGGCTCCAGAAAGGCCAATACAATGTAAACGCAACAAAAGAATATCATGATTGACCACATCGAAAGCTTTTGTCAAATCAATAAACATTGCAGCACATGATCTTCCAGTATCTAGGGCGCAAGTAATGTCTTTAACTGACATCAACAAACTGTAGCCATGTTTCCATCCACTTGTCAATCGAATTATCTGAAATTCGGTTAAAAAACTCATGCGGATAAAGCTGGTGAAAGTGTGTTTCCATCCAACGGCTTTAAAGCGAATAAAAACCTGTACGTAATGACGTCACATGCTGTTTTGCGATCAAATTGGTTTATCGAATTGATTTGAGACATTTTACGGTGTTTCCATTTATTTTCGCACTGAATCGAACAACATTCAAGCAAACTTTTGCGAACAAAGTTTTGTTAGACAAAACGGATCGCGCCATCTACCAAAAAATGATCAATATTTCACAAGTTGAAGGCTAATAATGCTTATGTGCCAGCTGATAGCGACATATGAATGGGATAATGTATGCGAGGCGGTTGTATTCGCTATAACAACCGCCTCGCTTTATATTATCCTGCTTATTACATATAAATCAACCAAATAAATAAATAAATCAATAATTTGACACAAAATATTGACGTAAAAATGAGTATTGATTTAAAAACGAGTATTGCTTCTGCTAAAGAAAATAGTCTGTTCCGTCTCTGAACTGCGTCCATGGCAACGGTGTGTTATACTAACAGCGGCGCAGTCTGTTAATAACAAATAACAGACCACATTCTACATTACAATTCAACCAAGCCACGTAAAAACAAGCAAAACTAACCTAAGAAAACAGCAACGCTATAAACATCGCTATGATGATGCCGATGCACGTACTATGCCCGATGACAGCGGAGGTGACTGTGGTTTGGGAACGACAGCGCTCCATGGGAGATCGTGGTTCACGGAAACCCTTTGGTTGAAGCATATTTTTGCTTTGTACACTTACATCTGTCTTTGTTAACATCCGCCATGTGTGCGCAAACAGACTGGCCGGAAATGAACTCGTCTTCTGACCATATTAATCGCAATTCATTATTTATTCGGCAAATAACGTTTCCGTCAGCTTTTATCGCATTAGCCGTATACCGATCAAGATAAAATCCGATGAGACCGAACGTATTTCATTTGAGTCGATTTTCATGAAATTTCATCGAATTTTACTGTTTCCATAAGGCATTTTTCATTCGATATCACTTAATTCGGATAAAAACGTGTCGATGGAAACATGGCTTGTGACCAATGTATTTGTTGGAGAATTTATTACGGTCTAATAAATAATATCAACAGATACAACTTTTGATTTTAAAGTGATACTCCGATGATGATCTATGATTGCATGGCATTATGAATCCGACGCCTGCAAATGAGAAACATACTGTAAGGTTTTCGCACCGAACACAAGATGTGAGAAAAGACAACACGGGTTTAATGTGTAAGCGACACTGACAAAGTCATCGCACTGGAGCGTGATAGCCATTTAGCTCCGACATCCACCCTTTTCAAAGAGCTATTCAACGAGGCCTCCATCTGCATCGTTCCCGCCCAGCCTTCCGAGTGATGTGCCATTGATACTCTTTTGTGTTGCCTTTCCAAAGAAAGCTTTTGTTCGCTCTATAATTACAGGGGTACTTCTCAACTGTACTTTTCTACTAAAGCACACACACCCCGAAGCTGTAGGCGAACGACGGTCATGGGGCTACGGCTGGGTTTAACGGGGTTGATGATGGCAACAGAGCACATCGCTACAATCCCCAGTGAGGCTTCCTTTCCAGACACGTTTTGGGAACGACGATCCCGCTGTTTCAACAGGCTTTTCGTCTGTTTCTGTCTCGACTTGTCAAGTGTCTGACGTTCTGATTTAATCAACATCCGTGGCTGCCAGTTGAATTAGATCACTATCAAAAACGTGCCCGATACGCCGTGTCCCTCACTTGTCAGAGACCAACTCATCTGCTCATTTATTTATCACACTCGTCCTCCCATGGAGACACCTTGTAGTCCCTAGCAGAAACATGAGAGCTATCTGTCCATTACCGCTTGGTTTGGATCTGCAGGCAATACTGTAAGCCACGAAGAGGGAAAAGCCATGGCACCCGGAGAAAATGAAACTAAAGATTCCTACAAAAGAGTCGTGTTTGCTTATGAAGACTATAGTTTCAGCAGAGAAGTGGAGCGCTTGAGACAAAGAGGTTTAGTATTTGGACAGAAGTCCACTCTATTGCAGATTAACCTAGAATTCTGAGAGTGTTCTCATTAGGAAAGCTAAGTGAAAATTTAAGTTATTCTGTATAGGTGGTTTGCAGTCACGTGATTGTGTTGACGTGCGGAAGGCAGATGGAGGGCAAGGAGTGAAGAGCGCAATGGACGAGATGGAGGAAAATCCTACCCTATCTCACGACCAATTCGTACGAATGATTCAAAAGTGGCTAATTCGTACTAATTCATACGACCTCACTCGTACAAATTTGTACGATTTGTCTAAACCCACGTGACGGTTATGTTTAGGGGCGGGGTCAGGGGTAGGTCATTCGTACGAATTCATACGAATTGGCTAATTCGTAAAATATGTACGATTTAGCTAAATCGTACTAATTCGTACGAGTGAGGTCGTACAAATTGTTACGAATTAGCCACCTCGTAAAATTCGTACTGTACTACTTTAGACGCTATTACAAGAGAAATATATAAACAGAAAATGGAAACATATGTTGGACGTGATCCTTACGTTATGAAGAGGACCGATTTTCAACTGAATTGAGAGATTTGCCTGCCATCGAGGCTGTAGATATCAGCAACTAACTCGTCTGACAGACATACTTTGACTTTACAAAGTTCGGAAACTGGTACGTTACACAAACAGCCAGATAAGTGTATAAACACCTGAATAATGTAATTATAAGCCACATAAATAATGTATTAACTCACATTTGACGAAGTGATCACTGCACACACACACACACACACAGGCATTTTCCCATTCGGCTCCTCCCGACTGCAGACGTAGGTTTGCAAGGCATTTTTCCCGGTGTTTTTCTGTCAATTTCTTGTATTTTCCACCCTTATGAACAACAACGTTTGGCACATGCTAAAAACTCCTCGTGGTTTGATCGATTTGAGCAGCCATAAACGACGCAAAACATTGGCATTTTGAGTGTGTTATAGTGCTTTCTAAATATAGAAAATCACTTCCTGCCCTCCATCTGCGTTTCGCGCCATGGCAACGCAGTGGAGTGACGTCACGCGAAAACAAGCTATTGAAAATCGATGCAGGATGTATATATGGTAAAATGTAGTCAGACATTACTGAAAAAAGACAAAGTTGAAATAAACAGGGATGAAATAAAAAGGTTTAATTTTTGTGCTAATGGCCGAATGGTGCTATAAAAAAAAAGTTGGTAAAATAGCTGATTAGTTGGTATTATTCTATTATGCAACAATAAAAAAAGTGTATAAACTATTATTGTGCCAATGACTGAATGGTTGTAAATTATCCCACTCTTAAAAAAAAAATAATAATAATCAGTTGGTATTGTTCTATTATGCAAGATTAAAATAGTTTATTTAGTTGTATTGTGCCAATGACTGAATGGTTGTAAATTATCCGCCATATTGAAGATAAAACAAAATAATGATAAAATAATAAAGTCAAATTAAAGTAAACAATAAAACTAATATTATAATATAAAGAGTTCAGATGCAAAAGCCTCTAAAAGCCATTTGAAATTTTCTTCTTTAATGATGATTTTGATCAAACTTGTATATTTAAGTTCAGTAATTTCACTTAAATAACAATTAATTGGTAATTATCATTGCCATTTAAGTGAAATCACTGAACTTAAATATACAAGCTTGATAGAAATGATCATTCTAGAAGAAAATTTCAAATGGCATTTAGAGGCTTTTGCATCTGAACTCTTCATATACTAATAGGCAAGAAGAAAAATACAAGCGACAAGCGAGTATGTATTCAATTATAAATAGATTTGTACTAAAATGATCATGATGTAGAAAATGCATACTATACGACTTATAAAATCATAAAAAAAATATTTTGCACACCAAAACCCATATGCTCTTATGTGAGTATATAGTGTGACAATAAGGCCTCAGCGAATTCAAAACCATGCTTGCAAGCTGAATGCGAGTGGTGCTATATGTGAAAAGCTAAAGAAAGATGAAATCTTGCACACGAGAGATATGGACATTTTGAAAGGGATTGGAAAGATGCTATTCATTTCAAAAGTGTTTTTTCATTGCCAGAGGCAAATCAACTAAATGGATGTCAGTCATTCCATTCGGCACGGCACGGCGCAGAACGCTTTTTACCAAACCCCGCGATTGTATTTCTCCTCTTCATTCATCTGCAGTTGGCAATATGAGAAAATATGGAGCATGCACATGCAACCCTCGGATGTACGCAATTTATATAAGCACAAGGGGTTTCATATTAAACTGATTGGTCTGTTCTGGAAATGGGGTGAATCGTTCTGGAAGCAATGGGGCAAATCTATCCTGTGCGTTTGTATGCTCCAATAGACCACTTTGAGAATTAAATGTCACATTTTTAATGCGTCCATTACAACATTGAAATATTTAGCCAGCATACTTAATGTCGCTCATGTAGAGCATCTAAGCACCGTGTGAAGACACTTCCAGTGCGTTTGTTGGGCCACCTGGGATGAAACGGCTTCTTTCTATTGCTATCTATTTAATAACATGGTTTATGATGAGTAAAATATAGAGAGAACCCCATCGTCTCAAGTCACCTTTCTTCAAATGTCTTTCTGACAATAGTTTTCAATTTGGTTTTGCTTCAGTACGCAGATTTTTGACAATGAGACCACAAGTGTTGACCCAACAGAGTCACAAAATAGTTCATCATACAAAAAAACACACACAATGGAAGTCATTTTCAACCACAGTAATGAATGTCATCACGTTACAGTAACTCTGCCTGAAATCATCATACTAAATTAAATTAAAGCTAAACCAATATTTCTCAACATTGTCACTTGTTAAATGTTAAACTCACACTAGACTCGTTGGCAACTGGATATTTTTCAATCAAAGGGATAGATTCTGTCATTAATTACTCACCCGCGTGTCTCTTCAGAAAATTTGGACTAAACCGCTCAATTCATATAAAAGATTAGTTTTGCAAGCTCTTTATTTAAATTTTTTTAGCGTCAAAATGGAAGTCAACGAAGGGACAGAAAAGGGACAGAAAGCGGTCAGATTTCATCAAAAAGATCTTCATTTGTGTTCCGGAGATGAACATGAATGCGAGTGATTAATGACACAATTAGACCTAACCTTTTAAAGGGACGAGTACTTTTTTATTTTATTATTTAAAATCAATATTTTTATTCATAAATATGTCCTCAATGGCGTACAAATACCTCTGCCAATGATCTGACTTATCCTCATAAACGAAGAGTTTATTATCTTTATATACATTGGACGGGTAAGTCCACGGAGGCTTCCATTTTGTTCCGCCATTTTGAAAAACTATAATAGCAGAGAGGGACAAAAAGTACTAGGCCAATGCGTTTCCATTCAGAGCCAGCGTGACATAACTCCCCCTGAAGGAACACTCGACGAAGTGCTATTAGAAAACGTCCTGTCATAGCTTTTTGGCACATAGTGGCTACCGTAGATGCAACGCGCATTTGAAAAAGCGAGGCGCTGGAAAGCACAAATCGTTTGAATGCGAAATACATTTTCACCACTAGATGGGAGAAACTACTACACAATGTCCCTTTAAGACAACCGAATCATATCTTTATTGACGCTTTCTGAGAATGTTTACTTTCACTTACAAACTGTTATATTGATAGAAGAAATACATATGGAAAAATGTATAGTCAGTCAAAAACGTATAGTCAGTGGCATTGACATTTTCAATACAGCTAAATCTAAAACCGGAGGATGACTTGTATCATTGTTACATTATCATCATCACCCAGCTCTGAAACGTGCTCTATGGTAAAACGCCATGGACGATAACGATAATGATAGGCCTATTATATAAAAAATAGTTCTGAATATAAAATAATTGCAGAGTCCAAATCACAACTACGATAAATAACTAACACTAACAGAACAAAGAAACAATATAATTGGAATCACTTTCACAACTATTTCTGTTGAGACATTCAGAATTTGGCGTAAACAGAATGAGAACATGGATCCATCATGCCTTGTTACCACTGTGCAGGCTGGTGGTGGTGGTGTAATGGTGTGGGGATGTTTTCTTAGCACATTTTAGGCCCCTTAGTGCCAATTGGGCATCGTTTAAATGCCAACTGACCATATCCATCCCTTAATGGCCACCATGTACCCATCCTAATGGATAATGCATCATGTCACAAAGCTCGAATCATTTCAAATTGGTTTCTTGAACATGACAATGAGTTGACTGAACTAAAATGGCCCCCACAGTCACCAGATCTCAACCCAATAGAGCATCTTTGGGATGTGGTGGAACGGGAGCTTCGTGCCCTGGATGTGCATCCCACAAATCTCCATCAACTGCAAGATGCTATCCTATCAATATGGGCCAACATTTCTAAAGAATGCTTTCAGCTCCTTGTTGAATCAATGTCACGTAGAATTAAGGCAGTTCTGAAGGCGAAAGGGGTCAAACACAGTATTAGTATTAGTGTGGTGTTCCTAATAATCCTTTAGGTGAGTGTATATATATACAAATCAGTGTAATTTTTTGTAAAGCTGCTTTGAAACAAGGTATCATGGAGAGCGCTGTACAAGTCTAAAGTAAACAAAAGTTTCCTAAAATAATCAAACATTGAAAATTTACTGATATTAAAATGGAAAAATTACGTTTTCAATTACTGAAATTTGTCAAAATAATGTCCAGAAGGAAAAGTGTGCACCCAGCTTTACACAAACAGAGCAAAAGGGGAAACAAAATGACAAAAAAAAAATAAAAGGTTGCAAAGCATCCAGTGAAAGCGCGCAGCGCATGAATTATGTGGAGTGGTGGATGGTGAGAAGGACTTAGATTGAGATGTCCACTTCCAGCTCACTGGTTTGATATTTCCATCACGGACAGCGAAGGAGACCCTGACAGTCGGGCTGTTGGAAGCCAGCTGTTTTCATGCTTTGAGGATTCCGGAATGTGCAGCCAAGTTGAAGGATTGTTAGGAGATTATTAAGCAAAGTGACATGCAGAAAACGTGAATCCAGTGATGGAACGGTTGAAGAGTTTCACATGCAGTAGATCTTTGGCACCCAGTCAGCCATGAGCCCTTCAGCATCAATGCTGCTGTAACATCGCATCCGAGTTAATCAAGTAACATTAACTAAATCCAAAGAGAATATGAACGTTGCAGTATGAACCAGTTGAAACAAACACAGTCCTGCCTCACTGAGATCCAGCCATTTCTGGTAAGCTACTACTTAGGCCCTGTTTACACCTGGTATTAAGATACGTTTTGGTCGATCTGATCAAGTGGAAGACGCAAAATGCAGGTGTACATAGGGTCTAGAATGTTTTGAGCTTGTCCACTTTCAATCACTTCCAGTGGTAGACGGAAATGCATTTGAGTGGACTGCTTTTAGTGTAAACGTTCATGTGGTCGAATGTGTTCGAATAGCCACAAAATCCTGCTGACTTCGGCCCCGTCCACACTACTGCGTTTTCGTTTAAAAACGGAGAATTAAAATGATTACGATCTCCGTCCACACCAGCGTTTTATCTGCGTATTAGAAATGATCTCCGTCCACATTAAAACGACTGAAAATGCTGATCACGTGACCATTCACCAACACTGGGCATGCGCGTGCCGGTGTAAACAGTGGTTGGCGAATCAGGGAAGGATACGTCATGACTGATAACACCCAATCATAGAGCCGAGCGTCAGCCTCTGCGTCAGCGTTTCTAAACTCCACCGTTTTGTCTCGTCCACACTAAGGCCGTGTTTACACAAGAACGCTCGCGGGTGAAAACGTAAAAATATTTTATCGGATGTGCCTTTCGTTTACACAGCGACTGAGTTTTTGAGGCTTAAAAACGCAAAAAAGTGAAACCACTCTCCAGAGTGGAAATCTTAAAAACGCTCCACCGCCGCGTTCCCGTGTAAACGGTAAAAACGCAAAAGTCTGCTTGACAGTGAACTTGGTGTTGTTGTAGTATGCACTCCTAGCCACCTGAAGTGCATACTACATTGAATTTCACACACTTTTGCGTCACCATTTGCACGCGGATTTCCCACCCAAAACGCTCGTCTAAACGCAGAATAAAAAGTGATGACGCAACGCCACTTTTGCGTTTTCTCTTCAATATCGTTTCCGTGTAAACATAGCCTAAAACGCCCTCCGGAGACTCAAAACACAAAACGGAGCTGCAGCGTTTCTAAACGTCTCTGTTTTAGGTCTTCGTTTTTGCCGTTTTAGTCTGGACGGGAGGTGCACTGCAAACGTAGCAAAAGGTCTCCGTTTTTAAACGAAAACGCAGTAGTGTGGGCGGGGCCTTAATGTGCGAACATTATGTGATTTAAACTGTCGGCTGGAGACTCAAGTTTGGTTTGAAGATAAAAAACGTACCAAGCACAATGTTCTCTCACCATTCCTGATTTCTAACACACACTAACGGCGTGGTCATGCGGCTGTCAGAGCAGAAACGAAATCTGATGCAAGTATTGTATGTTTACTTTTCATTTAACACATTTTCGTCCTAGTAATAAAAACACACTCAAATAATTTGACAGTGATGTGATAATTGAGCGCATATGATTGACATGAAGTGAACAGGTTATTATTGACCGTGAAGCGAGCGGTTGGGAAAGAGTATGTCAACAGAAATCTCTAAGGTGTGTGAAACAAAACAAATCAGTTGTGTTGAGATTTGAATACTGTGTGCTTCAAATATCTGTGAAACTGAACCTTAAGGCTGAACCTTAGTGTCGTTACTATGAACCAATGTGGACGTGCCAAGTGACCGCAGGATGAACATATAAAACAATGATGATTAATGTACACCACTGTTCAAAAGTTTTGGGGTTAGTAAGATTTTTCTTTAATACTTTCAATACGTCAGAAGCCTCAGTGAGCAAAATAGACTTCTTTCAAAAACATTTTAAAGTCTTACCGACCCCAAACTGTTAAACGGTAGTGAACGAACTGTAGTTTTGAGTTCTTAAATTCCTTTGTTAAAATAAATACATTTTTCATATTGATCAGTTACAGTACATCACCAACAAATCTTTCTCCTTACTCAAAAACACACAAAATAAAACTTAATTTCCACATTTACGCTACCAAACAGTCCCATGCAAAGCATGCTGTCAAACTAGAAATTCAATGTCCAGTTTCAGATGTCAACAAAAAATGGATTAAGTTAAGTCCCATATTAAAAATGTATGTGAACTGGCATGGGGCCATTTGCATAAACAGCCACTAAATTAAGACGTCTTAAAAGTGTCTGACTTATAAAGTTAAGACCAGTCTTGAAGAAAACACATAGATGACTAACTTGTGACACTAGTCTTAGCAGTTTATGCAACTGGCCTGGCTGTTGTGACTAAATGTTTAAGAATTTTCACATTAACATTAAACACTAACAAGTCATTTCAACTTTCTAAAAAAACCAAATTAATTTCAACCTCTTCTCTCTTGATCCAGTACCGTGCAAAGCATGCTGGGAATTAGAAATCCCCAGCCCATTTCAGTTAATGCAACTAAAATGATTAATGTATTCCCAAAACAAATGGACTTAATAAACTTCAATTGCATAAATGTAAGTAGATTGAACAAAAACAAATTCAGTTGTAACAGAATGTCCAAGAATAAATATGCATTTACAAAGTACCAAGTTGATACGAGGGTTTGAGGGTTAAATCGATCACTTTGACACACCATCGTGCCATTATGAAATGAATGTCCATGCTATGTAGTATGTTATATCTCACACAATCCCACCCCTAAATGCCACGTAAGCAATATGATCACTTTAAACTCTCAGTCAAACCGCTCTTCTTGTCTAAGTGGGAGAACTATAATCTGCTGAAGTATGGACCAAATTAACTTATGACAAAGTTCTGGCAATGCAAAACTATATATTCATTATTGCAACAAGTAAGTAGGGGAAACATATATATGGAAGTAGCCAAAACAAATAAACAACAACCAATATGATTTATGCACGCATAGCAGCCTATATAACAAATAATTCACAAAGGTTGAATCCTTAGCTTAACTTTAAGCTTTGGTGTAAAATATTTGAAAAACAGCCCTGAAAACTAAAACAACTGCTACGTATTATGTAGCCCCGCCGCTTTTCAGCGTTGCGCTCGTTGTCTTTTGACATCCGGTCTGTATTTTCACAGCGATCTTGCATAGTTATGAATGAGCTGATCGTAAAATAAATTCCCGGTCGACATTTGTTAAGACATCTGCTTTACAATGCTTATGATAAACATTACAATGCTCATGATAACTTTAGTTAACTCTACAATAAGTAAATCCACTTCACCAGCTAATTACTCCTCGACAGCGATGCCATAGAAATATACAGAGCGAGCGACCGTAAAAACAGAGGTTTCAAAGACAATATTCAGCGCCCACGTTTCTCTGGTGCATTAAGTGCAACTGAGACGTTCCTATTTCCGAGTTGGGAGTTCATAATTACAACAAGTATCAAGTTGGATATAACACAGGTCAAACAAAGCTCGACGACAACCTGTAAACCTGTGCATACGATTTCGTTCTGGACATTCTGCTGCACTTCCGGGTCAACCTGCAAAGAAGCCGATGTGACTTACCTCAGATCCACCCGTTACACAGACCGTTTCATTCCACTGCTGGTTCAGCGGGTCAACCTGGTTAAGCAGAAAATGAAATGTACATATTTACCACTTAAGAAACACATTAAAAAAATTCTGCATGCATCTAATCCCATATTCTGTCTTTTTTAAATGCATTTTTAGAGTATAGCCTAAATATAATGATTTTGTAGTAGGCTACAGGTGTAATTGTGTGCCGTGGGTATTGCATGTTTGGTATTTGATGTGTTTGAGTCTCAAAGATTGAAAGCTAGGGTCCTAAAAACTTCAAGACAGCTCTTTGAAAGCAGTAAATATGTCCTTATGCTAAATATGCAAATAGATCTTGTTGTGGCTGGCCTACAACATTATATGTTTATATAATATGCTGTCTTCTCTAGCTTTGGAGGAATTCCAGACACCCAAATAGTTGTGATCACAATTGTTATTTTCCCAGATCCTGGTGAGACATTGTTTGATCTCTATCGAACTGTCTGATTTTAAAAACAAATATGCTGTTGTATATGAAGTATTTCCATAGATATCTATATAAAGGCTAGATATTTCGTCCGTGCTGCTGGCCAATGGAGGTCGACGTCAGCACCTGGCGGCCATCTTGTCACAGGCAGCTCGCTCACTGGTAACATTGTTTTAATGGTGCATGTACTTTTTAAATCACCGTAACTTGCTCAATTGTCTACCGATTTTCAAACGGCCTGGTTTGTTATAAACTGACACTGCATACTTATAAATAATAAGTGTATAAATAAATAATCATCCAGAATTATAGCCACGTTAATAACGTTTGTAAGAAATCAAACCGTTTGTAAATCCGTCAAGATTTCAACGAGATAAGACTATTTCTTACATCAGATACCACAAAGCCTGTCTGTGACAAGATGGCCGCCGGTGATGACGATAAATACTCCGCCGTGAGACATCTAGCCTTTATATAGATATCTATGAGTATTTCTATAAAACTGAATGTTATTTCATAAATATGCCCTTGTTCAAATGTTGCTGTTCTGACATTTTAAACGTATTTATTTTCAAGCTCAATAAAACTGGATATTTTAGCAGAGTGGGACAAACCAACTAACACAACAAAATATCACTGTGACAAAGTTAAACATGATGTCAGTGTAGGCCCCTGTGTCTGTTTGGTTTGTATTCTTTTTATAAATGTTTGTTTCTCATTATTTGGTAACTTTTTTCTAGTCTGAGGTGCACATTAGACTGTTAAAAAAACACTAAGACATTTATTTCTTTATTTTGGATTTTACATACATCATTAGTTTTATCCTCATTTGCAAAACTAACCTTCTGGGTTCACGTCTGCAGCATGGCTTCCGAGGGGTGGGTGTCTAAGAGGGCGTGCCGCCTTCCTGTTCCTCATTTTATGCCATCCCAAAGAATTCTGGGTAGTGTAGGCATAGTCCATTTCTCAATGGGAGGAGGGGGGTTTTGTTTCATGTTTTATTGTGTTTATGTTCATAGTATGTAGAAATGTATTTGTTTATAATTTGTATTATTTTCCTTGTGTAATTAAGGTTGATGTCTTTTGATTATTATTTTCATTTTCAGTGTAGTTATGTATGTATGTGAACATTATTTAAATTCCCTACTACTGTAAAATGGTTGACCCTTTCAGTACAAAGGAATGTATGTTTGTCTGTGAAAGAAGTTCTGGTGAGGAGGGTCACCTTGAGTGGTTTTTGTTTATGTTATTTTTTATTCTTTATTTGGAAGTCAATAAAGATTTCACTGACTGTAAGCGGTGTTGTTCATAATCACATTTCTAATACTTACAGGTGTGTGTTGTTGAGTTCCTCCAAAATGGTGTCACTTCCTGTAGGATATTGTCACTAAAGAAATGGATTTGAATTTAAAGTGATACTACACGGCATTAGCAGGATGGGAAGTGACGTTGACAGGCAAATGTATTACCATACAATATGGTTTATATCATATAAATAAAAAAATACCTGGAATATTCTGAGGTTTTCATTGTCAGAAGTGCATAGCCCCTGGGCACATGACTAAAACAGCATCTGAAACCAAAGTAGTGGAAGCATTTAATTGTGATATGAGAAAACTAATGTAATATCCATCTTTGAAAATTGTGATAATAAATATATATTAAGAAAGAAATTAAAATTGTGATGAAGTTCATGCAGCAGAGATTTGGTATTTTCTGTATCCAATAAGTTAGTTCAAGCATTACAAATATTAAACATGAACTCAAATCCAGCATGTCAGAATAAAAGTTCTTAGCATATATTACTTATTGTTTGTTATATTTTTTAGTGCTTTAAAAAGTTCATGATTCTAAAGTAGAAAACCTTTTACATCATATCCACAAATTTGAGTAGTTTTTACCAGTTTTTTTTTTTTTTTTTTTGCAATGCAGGTATTCCCAGCATGAACTGGGGCATGAAAAAATTATGTCACAGTTTGCATTGTTACTTTTATTGATGTTAATGTCAAGGTTGGTAACTGTTTACAAATTCATTTTCTACTCAAAATGATTAATTTTTTCCCCAAAAATAAGCCATTGATTACAATTATCCTGTTCTGTCATAAAGTTGAGAGCACGTATGACAATTGGATATTTTCTTTATTATTATTTAAACGTTTATATTGCTATTGCAATAAAATAGTACTTTAAAACCTTTAATAAAAAAAAAATAAGAAAAAAAGTGATATTTTTAGACTTTTATTTAAAACCTTTTAGTTTGTAGAATAACTTCACAACTTTAGTCAGTATTATGTTGAAAAGATTTTACATAATGGTACTTATACATTTAAAATGAACAAAATGCATGCAAAACTAGCAAAATAAATCTTAAGTATAACACTGTAGTGATTTTTATAGAAATAACTGGTTGCACATGTTAATGTGAATTTTTAAAATGACCAATGCTTAAGCTTTAGAGAAAACAGACTAAGGCAACATATACTAGAATTCGAATCAAATACTAGGGAAAAAAAAGATAAAGATAGATTTAAATTGTGGCCCAAACAAAACTTTTACTGGTGTACCTTGCGTTTACTGTAAACTCTACAAAACTTTATTTGCCAAAACGTCTCATAAAGATAAATGAAGGCCACATAAAAGGTATAAGCCGCTGTTTTTATTATATTCTGAACGTACACGTGGCTTTTCCGTGTGACTCGGGGTTGCAATGTAAGCTGTTTCCAACACGCACTTTATTTACCCTTTGAAAGCAATAGGCGAAATGTGGCGACCTTGTGCGCGTGAACTCAGAGAGCGAGAGGATTGCTAAACCACACGCTACAGATGTGCATTGCATCGGATTCTCTTTAATAACTGCTCCCGTCACCTTTTGCACTGAAGAAAGGGAGAGAAAACAATATCTATTTGGAGGAGGCTTGCATTTATCTTTGAACGAGACTTTGCAACCACACCACACATCAAGTCACTTTGAAAAGATGAAAAAAAAAAGGGTTTAGGAGGAAATGTAACCTGCAGTGCTGCTCGGTCGTCTAAGAAGCATTAGCTGTATGGTTTGTTTACCCGCGTGTGCACTTATGAATCCCAAGGGTGCCGCAGCCTGTGTCTAACTCACCCTGAGGGCCTGCGAGTATTTTTCACAACAAAATGAAATTTTATGGCATGCGAGATTAGCCGACACTAATGCAAGGTCAAAAATAATAGAATCAATAGGTAGGTCTGACCATGTTAACATTTACAGAAAATTACAGGCTGAAAAGCGCTGTCTAAAACAGAATGAAACGAGTCTCCGCTGAATTCGTATTGATGCCTTTTCATTATTTCTCATAATTTGACTTTTTTGTGCACTGTGGCGGTCAGCGACTGAGGTTGATCACCCGTTGTGTGGGTACAAGGGTGTGTGCGTGTGTGTGAAAGCAAGTGAGAAAAAGACTGTAATGTGCTGTAGGGTCAATGTTTCGCTGTCAGCTCCCAATGACTACTCACGACCAATCAGAACGTGTCGTCTCATTTGATCAATGACACTAACACTGTTAAGAAGGATCATGTGACCTTGATCTGTGAGCTGTGCTGATGCTTTTCAAACCTGTGGAGCACAATATAAAACCAACATTGAAGCCTTATAATAGGGAGATTCCCCAGTCCCTATGACCTGAAGAAAAAGATATGTATATACAATTTTATATAAAAACAATCAAAAACAAATACTTAAAATAAGGATACTCCCTAGAAAGTAAAGTTATCTATTTCTTGAAATTGCAATAGTTAGCTAAAGATAGATAGATAGATAGATAGATAGATAGATAGATAGATAGATAGATAGATAGATAGATAGATAGATAGATAGATAGATAGATAGATAGATAGATAGATAGATAGACAGACTGACAGACAGACAGAAAGACAGATAAATAGACAGACAGACAAACAGATAAATAGATAGACAGACAGACAGACAGATGGACAGACAAACAGACAGACAGACGATAGATATAGACAGACAGACAAACTAGATAGATAGACAAACAGACAGACAGACAGGATAGATAGATAGATAGATAGATAGATAGATAGATAGATAGATAGATAGATAGATAGATAGATAGATAGATAGATAGATAGATAGATAGATAGATAGATAGATAGATAGATAGATAGATAGATAGATAGAGACAGACAAACAGACAGACAGGATGGATAGATAGATAGATAGATAGATAGATAGATAGATAGATAGATAGATAGATAGATAGATAGATAGATAGATAGATAGATAGATAGAGACAGACAAACAGACAGACAGGATGGATAGATAGATAGATAGATAGATAGATAGATAGATAGATAGATAGATAGATAGATAGATAGATAGATAGATAGATAGATAGATAGATAGATAGATAGATAGATAGATAGATAGATAGATAGATGGATAGATTGATTGACTGAGAGACATACTGATAGATAGATAGATAGATAGATAGATAGATAGATAGATAGATAGATAGATAGATAGATAGATAGATAGATAGATAGATAGATAGATAGATAGATAGATAGATAGATAGATAGATAGATAGATAGATAGAGACAGACAAACAGACAGACAGGATGGATAGATAGATAGATAGATAGATAGATAGATAGATAGATAGATAGATAGATAGATAGATAGATAGATAGATAGATAGATAGATAGATAGATAGATAGATAGATAGATAGATAGATAGATTGATTGACTGAGAGACATACTGATAGATAGATAGATAGATAGATAGATAGATAGATAGATAGATAGATAGATAGATTGACTGAGAGACATACTGATAGATAGATAGATAGATAGATAGATAGATAGATAGATAGATAGATAGATAGATAGATAGATAGATAGATAGATAGATAGATAGATAGATAGATAGATAGATAGATAGATAGATAGATAGAGACAGACAAACAGACAGACAGGATGGATAGATAGATAGATAGATAGATAGATAGATAGATAGATAGATAGATAGATAGATAGATAGATAGATAGATAGATAGATAGATAGATAGATAGATAGATAGAGACAGACAAACAGACAGACAGGATGGATAGATAGATAGATAGATAGATAGATAGATAGATAGATAGATAGATAGATAGATAGATAGATAGATAGATAGATAGATAGATAGATGGATAGATTGATTGACTGAGAGACATACTGATAGATAGATAGATAGATAGATAGATAGATAGATAGATAGATAGATAGATAGATAGATAGATAGATAGATAGATAGATAGATAGATAGATAGATAGATAGATAGATAGATAGATAGAGACAGACAAACAGACAGACAGGATGGATAGATAGATAGATAGATAGATAGATAGATAGATAGATAGATAGATAGATAGATAGATAGATAGATAGATAGATAGATAGATAGATAGATAGATAGATAGATAGATAGATAGATAGATAGATTGATTGACTGAGAGACATACTGATAGATAGATAGATAGATAGATAGATAGATAGATAGATAGATAGATAGATAGATAGATAGATAGATAGATTGACTGAGAGACATACTGATAGATAGATAGATAGATAGATAGATAGATAGATAGATAGATAGATAGATAGATAGATAGATAGATAGATAGATAGATAGATAGATAGATAGATAGATAGATAGATAGATAGATAGATAGATAGATAGATAGATAGATAGATAGATAGATAGATCATGGATGGATAAAAGAAACAAATAATAAAAGAATATTTCTCAAAAAATTTCATATAAAAATATATATATTTCTCAATTTCTCAAATTCTCATTATACAAATTCAAACAAAAAGATCTTGATCTCTGTGGGTTAAGGGATTTTTATCCGTAAATTTCATTGAAACAATAAGCTCTACAAATAACCGATGTGATTTAAAACACATTTGATTATTAAATTACCATTGAAATAAATTCAATCATTCCCTCATTAATAACTTATTCCAAATGGCCCGAGTAATTATGCCTTCGGTCCCAAATATTAATTCTCCGTATTCTTAAGATCTTTAAGAAACGAAATTGAACATTTCTAATAATCTGTGAGCCGAAATCAGTCACAGCGCCAGCGGAGAAGAGCATGTTTGTACATTCAGAAGAGCCGAAGCCAAACAACACCAGCTTGAACAACACAGTGTTCCTTGATACTAGTTTTACAGCCCTCGCGTACAATGTCAATATGAGCTTGCGGCTCACGGGTGAGTGTTGTGGGCAAAGCGTCTGCTCAGATCCATTGTCACTCTCCCCCTGAAATGAAAATAACAGTTATGAACGAGCTTCTGTCGACTGCCATTGTTCCATCAAGTGTTTTTATTGCTGTCATTATAGTTTAACATCGCACTGTTAATTCTGTTAATTAAAAAGCTGATTGCTTTTGCCAGTCTGTGATCTCCATTTGGTGAGTCCATATGGTAGAAGATTACTTGTTGTAAATTTCAATGAAGTCGTATCAGAGCTGGGATACATATAATCAAGCAGTACAAGTCCTGAAATTAAGCCTATAAAACCTCAATTATATATTCCTTTGCATTCATTTTGTATACCTCCATTTCACCGAAAATCTAACTGTTGTGCTAGAATGGCAATTTAGGGAGGACGTGAAGCTTGATGATATTTCGTGTACCTGAGATGCTGAAAATGCACATTCATGTTAACGCATATAAAAAATTATGTCATATCCAGGTGTGCGGTATAAGTTAACAAGGTAAATACACAAGTCAAATGAGAATGTCTAATGGCATCCTGTAATATGCCATGATATATAATACAGGACCTTGTATTGTATAAAAAGTAGCCATTGTAGCCAATGTAAAGTCAATGGATGCATTGGACAATTTGGTATTTCTTTCCCTCTTTCCCAAATTTCTAAAAAAGGAAGATTTGGCACTATAGTACAACAAATTGAAAAGCAAAGTAAGTGTATTTGGTGCTGTATCAATGGCTATGTTTACATACAGACAAATCCGTTAGTGATCAGATAGATGGCTCAGTCGGATTGAAAGGCCTTCATTTGAACAAATAGTAAATGTCACGTCTTATGAATTGGTCAGTGGAGGAGACTGAATATTTTTCTTTTTGACATTCGACAGCTTTCTTTTAAATACTATATGACATCAAGGCATAAATGCAGCAAGTGTTCAGTGTAATGCACAAGTCAATGAATATGTACTTTTAGAAATGACGAAAATATGCATAAACATACCTAATGTATTTAAGCTACTTCTTTAAAAAAAAAAATCTTTTCCTACCCATGAGAATGTGAGTATTGTTTTTTTGGCAATAGTTCTCATAATTATTAATATACAATGCACAAAATGCAGACAAGATTGTAGTGAACATGCTTTTTTAAATGTCAGTTACAAATAAATACACTAGAAATAATGAATGAATTATGACATTGTGGTGGCGTTTGTGTGCATTTAAATTGCAAATATGATCCTAATACATGACTTAAACACTGTATCAGTTAAGTCATGATAAGAGAACCAGAGAAAGCCATTACATTTTGATAAAAGATTAAGAAAAACCTTTTTTAAATGTACACATGTTAAAAAATACTCATTTTCACTTCAAAATTAATCATCAAATACATCATCAATCCTTCTTCCAAAACATATTTTTGTCTTATCAGAGTCACTATGTTATGAGCGTTTATATTTTAAAACCCGTCGGGATGGTTTTCACAAGAAATTGTGTTTATAAAATTGAATTTCACCACAATGAAATGGCCCATAATACTTTATTTATTTTGTCTGTCTCGTCAAATCCGAAAATACAGAAAAGTTCCTGTCAGAGACTGTTGACATAGTACATCATCCTGCTGGAAGTAGCCATCAGAGGATAGGTACATGGTTGCCATCATAGACAAACACTAGACCTCACCTTGGATACGGCAGTTCATTGGAACGAATGCGTCAATAGAGCCGCCATCTTGAAACAGGGGAGCCCCTCCACTTTAATGCATCAGCGTCAATGTAGTAGACACAGGTCTAACGCAAATAAAATCATCACAAATCATCATGAATGCGATTTTTCTTGTTTTTTGGTTTGTTCCAACGGTCAGACATGTATTTATCATTGATTCCAGAAAGAAAATTAAAAACATTTTTTTTTTAAAAATTTTGTTAAACATTCTTCCTAGTTCAGATTTCATCCGTGAACTTCATACGCTGCACAAAAGTCCGCCACCATCAATGAATTTGAAGTAAAGGCAGCGATAGCAGCGTTACCTAGCTACTTCCTATGACAAGACCCCTGTTCCAAGATGGCGGCGGTTTTGACGCATGCTTAGAACCCCCAGGTGTCTAGTGTATATGTCTATGGGTTGCCATAAAGTCAAGTCAAGTCAAGTCAAATATATTTATATAGTGCTTTTCACAATACAGATTGTATCAAAGCTGCTTCACAGTATCAATCAAGACAACATCACAGTGTTTCATGAAAAAAGACAATCAAGATTGGTAGAGCTGATCAATGGTATGATGGGTCATTTAATTTGAATATCCCCAACTGAGCAAGCCAAAGGCAACAGTGGCAAGGAACCAAATAAAGGGTTGGACATGCTCAGAAACAATGCTCAGGTAGGCCGTGGCATTTAAAACGATGCCCAATTGGCACTAAGGGGCCTCAAGTGTGCCAAGAAAACATCCCCAACACCATTACACCACCACCACCAGCCTGCACAGTGGGAACAAGGCATGATGGATCCATGTTCTCATTCTGATTACGCCAAATTCTGAATGTCTCAACAGAAATCGAGACTCATCAGACCAGGCAACATTTTTCCAGGCTTCAACTGTCCAATTTTGGTGAGCTCTTGCAAATTGTAGCCTCTTATTTGTCGTGGAGATGAGTGGTACCCGGTGAGGTCTTCTGCATAATTGCATTGTGAAACCAAACCAAAACTTTCTGAAAGTATAAAATGTATGAAAACGTGAACTTTGGTTCGGACCTTGGTGCGGACTTTCAGATGCGAAAACGCCCTTACTGATCACACGAAATGGCCAAAGCATCTCAGCAAGACTAACAACACTGCTACAAAAAACAAGACCACCATATGAAATCCACCCGTCAGCAAAACAAGAAGCCCCTTTTGCCACAAAGCATACTCGTAAATCAGAATGACACAAAGGCTGATAGTCTCTGATAGGCTGCTTTTATTGGTGCCCAGTGGCTCTATAGGAGCTTGTCTGACCGCTCACATATGCTACCTGCATCTCGTAAGAAACCCATAAACTGATGGCACACAAACTTGGGAGGGATCTCTTCCCAATGATTGGCCCAGAGTGATCCTCAATTAATTGTGTTAGGAATGTGTTTTCAGGAAGCCAGATGCAGTGAAGATACCACACGAGGTCCCAAAGCGGGCCGCCGTGAGTGTTAACATTGACGCGGTCGGATAACGAAGAACGGCTGCTACATGAGATGCAAGGTGACTTATCAGGTACGTTTAGGATGGACAGAAAGAGTGCACGTCCACCTGGAAAACTCGATGACAGACGGTCTCTTATTTAAAACACATGCATGTGTGTGCATGTCAGACTTATGCAAAATTTATCACCTCACACTTCCCATGAGGCTGTCTTTGCGGAAACATTCCTGATGGGAACTAGGTCTAACCTGAAAAAAGCTCCCCTTCTCATGTCAGAGGAGCTCATTGTGTTCTGACGGTGATGAGCGAGAGGGAACCAGGTTTGTTATGCAAGTCTGGGCTACAGTTTCATCTAAAGCGGACATTTCCTGGCCACAGGCACTTTACAAACTATTTATGAGAAGTTTGTGAGTGACACTGACCTTTTCATGACAATGAGTGTGAGTGTATATGGGTTAATGACGTTAAGCCTCATTCTTTTTGTCCAAAAGCCTTAATAACAATAAAAAACAAAGATATGACATCCAAAGTATGTAAGGTAGTACAACTTGATCTCTTTTAATGAATCAAGAAGGTTTTAATTATATTTTATAAAGGTATTTTAAAGGTTTTGAAGTGTCAAAAGGTCATTTCATTTCATACAGCCATTTCATTTGTCATTTAAATATCTTAAAATGTAATAAATGCACAGTAAAAAAAAAATATTTTCAAGATTTGTTATCACAACATTTTTTATTTTGTCAAATCACCTTAAATAATTTATTTAGTTGAGATAACTTATTATTTTGAGTTTCTGATGATTCAATTAATCTCCTTCATTGTATTAACTCACTTTTTCCAGTTCAATCAACTTAAAATTTTAAGGCAACCTGGTTACTTACGGTACTTTTTTAAGTTAAACCAACAATGTATATATTTTTTATTCTGCCATGATTTTATAACATTATCAACATAGTGCAAAATGGTCTTAGAATTATGTGTGGAAGTCATTGCTTTGTTATGAGAAAGAATTCATTTGGTGTAACCAATATAAAGGCACCATTTTTTAAGTCATGCGGTCAATGTCATGTGACATCATTTAGACACCTGCAAAGGAAGCAAAGCAAGTAACTAACTATTTGAAAAATTCATGCTTTCATTTGCTTATACACATGTCCCGAAATATCAGGTCATTCGGAACAACCGCTATAAAACATGTAAATTGTTGTAATATTTTAAAAACTTGTACTAAATATCAAATTTAGTTTGATTGACTTTTGGTAGCTATCTAGCCAGCTAACTATCTAGCTAGCTAGCTAGATATCAGCCTGTTAGCATTGTTTGAAAAGTTGGTGGTATTACCAAAAGTGTAAATTGGTAATACTGTATATGTGATGGTGAATCTCACAAAGAAATGTGTCATTGGTGTCATATTTTACCTGAAAATCAATATATATAAATGAAGATATTTATACACATACACACATGCGTACATAAAAATATATATATACACACACACAGTGTGACATATAATATATTATACATTTAATTCCCCCTTTTGGTTAATATTAGCATTTAAAAAAAACAATGCCATTCTATATTTTAAATTACTTCACTTTTTTTTAAATAATGTATTTTAAAAAATAATCATTTTCTAAATTTTATTCTGCAATACATTTATAAAATAAAACAACAACAACAAAAAACTTTATAAACAAAGAAAAATAAGGCAATTAATAAAATTGCATTAAATACAATACAAAAAAACCTACCAGACTGTACTTTCGACTGTACAATTTGTTTGAAATTATAATTTTTCAAAAATGATAGGCCATATTTACTAAACTGGGAAAATTAGAATTAGCGCTGATTAGAGTGGAAAGTTCTTCGCGTGCGTCATCCACTGACGACGAATAACACAGACGCTGCTGGATAATTTCCATAATGACCAACGCAATCTACCAAAAGCAGCGCAAATTAGCATTTGGTTTAAGACGTGCTTTTTTGGCGGGTTAATAATGGCACAAATACACCTTAATAAATCACTGCCGCAAAAAAAAAAAAAATATTTGTTTAATAATTTCACCGCGCGTCTTTAGTAAATCCCGACAGTAGTTTTTAATGGCAAAAGAGGGTTTGCGCTGGTGCAAGCTGTTGAATTAATTATTATATGTGTGCTAAATGTCACAATGCAAAACAATGACAACTGCTTGTCACGATTCTTTTTTTTTTCACTAAGCAAAAATCATAAAACTCATATAAAGAATTTATTTTCTTTAAAACAGGCATAATTGATCATTTCCCACCCGTTCTCTAACACCTGGGCCCAATACATACTATTCACAGTTGAATGCAAATGCAAGTACATATTTTCTTTCCAGTGAAATTCTCGCATGACTGAGCAACAGTTGAGTGAGTCAAACAGGCTGTTTTTTACTACTGTACCTTTAAGACTTTAAAGACCTCAGTTATGATTTGCTAACTGTTTGCATGTGAAATCAGTATTAACACTTGTTTTCCATGATTTGTTTCCTTTAAATGACAACTTTAAACATATGGCATGCATAGAAAATTAATTTACCAGCCAATTAACTGACTAAGCATCTGCAGACTCTGGTCATGTGACAGCGTTGACAAGGATTCGATGACAGCTTTATGTGGGAAATTTGCAGGGGCCGCACTGCGTGCTCAACATCTTTGAGAATAATTCGCAAAAGCGAAAAATCTCACTCCCAGAATCCCAAGCAAAGACTTTCAGCTATTCTCACTTGCCCGTGGCTATGACAGCTTGCAAAACCAGCCTTCTTATATCTCTCTGATGACCAACAGCGGAGGCGTTCTGATCTCGAACCCTGACCCGCCGGACCTCAAAGCTCTGGACCACCACACCTCCCGTCTGCACCAGCAGAACGCTGTCACAACTGACATCATCATGTCGAGTATTGCGCAGCTATGAAGGCGTGTTTGACCCAGGAGAGTGAAGACTGACCTACTTTGGGGCGATTCCACTCGTTTCCGCAGGCAGGGACAGCAAACTAAGGTTTGAAGGACACACTAGACCTACCTGCTCTCTCATGCTTCAGCTCAATGTCTGCTTCTTGGGGATTTGTTATCTTGGAAGACTTTAAAAGTAGACCTAATAAAGCAGTGATTCTTGAGCCATGGGACGAATCTGACAGCAAACCTGGAAACAGAAAAAGTTTTAGGGTTATCAACTGAAGGGGAAAAAAAGCATTCATTTAATTGTATGGTGATTAGTTAAAGGGATAGTTCACTTTGAAATTAATTTTTGGTATGTTTTAGTTTACCTCAAGGGCATCCAAGATGTAAGTGTCGTTGTTTCCGCTGTAGTTTCAATGTTGATGTTTTTAGGTCAAACCGTTTTTGTCTGTCAGTCATATAATGGAGGTCTATGGTCACCACCTCAAAGAGCATGCACAGAGAAGTCCAAATTAAACATGATTTAATGACTCGTAAATGTAAGTACACATTGATGGCCTAAGAAACGAAACGAGCGGTTTGTGTGAGAAAACGAACAGTATTTATATCGTTTTTACCTCTTGTAGCGCGGGCGTTCTGTGGCTGTGGTAACGAGGTAAAACCGATATAAATACAGTTCATTTTCTCACACAAACCGCTCGTTTCGTGTCTTAGGCCATCTTACATTCACGAGTCATTAAATCATGTTTAATTTGGACTTCTCTGTGCATGCTCTTTGAGGTGGTGACCATAGACCTCCATTATATGACTGACAGACAAGAACGGTTTGACCTAAAAGCATAAAAATTGAAACTACTGCGGAAACAAAGACACTTACATCTTGGATGCCCTTGAGGTAAGCTAAAACATAGCAAAAATTAATTTCAAAGTGAACTATCCTTTTAATCAAATGTATTGCCATAATATCAATATTTGCTGAGAAAAGACCCCAAATGGAGATATTTCAATGATATTACTGGGTTAGATGAGTAAATCATTGCATAGATGTTAGAAGTCTATATAAATATGGTCTCATATAAATGTATATATATATGCACACACACACATTTTCAATCAATAATCTATAATGTAATTTTAATTGTAATTTAAAGAGAAGTCAAAAGGCAGGTAAGATTGTGGGCCGTTTCATCCCATAGTACTCAGTGATCAAGAATTCATTGAGTATGTATGACTAAGCACAGACAGAACAGGATTTTTCCATCTTAAGCAACTGGTTATTCATGCAGAGTAACAGATTATCAGTGGTGTGCGACTGACAAACTTTCCCAATGATGTCAGCAGTCTCTGACAGTTAAAGGAATAGTTGACCCTAAAATTCAATTGTCACCCGCATTTTTGTATTTGAAGAGTTCAGATGCAAAAGCCTCTAAATGCCATTTGAAATTTTCTTCTTTAATGATGATTTTTTATCAAGCTTGTATATTTAAGTTCAGTAATTTCACTTAAATAACAATTAATAGGTAATTATCATTGCCATTTAAGTGAAATCACTGAACTTAAATATACAAGCTTGATAAAAATGATCATTCTAGAAGAAAATTTCAACTGGCACTTAGAGGCTTTTGCATCTGAACTCTTCATTTCTTTCCTCAATGAAGTACTTCTTATGAGATCATCAGAAAAGCACCATTAAAGTATTTAACCGCCACTTCAGTGTATATCACAAAATCAACTTAATGTGAATCTGAAGACTAAAATGGCCTTGTAACACCTGTTTCAATGTAATGGGAATAAGTAAAACCTTACTCTTTCTTATTTTCAGAACCACTATGATGTGTCTCATTGTTATGGTTTTTCTAATAGCTTAAGGGAGAACAATAAAGCGTCTGAATCGGAGAACTAAACGCATTGCACAGTCTCCCGCTTCATAACTCTTGTCTTCACAGGTCTTTGAATGCTTTGACAACGCTGGACTGTCTGTGCCAGACGATGTTCTCACGGCAAAGGAATGCCAGCGACTACAGAATAAAGAAAGAGGCACTGCTCTTTCTGACATACAGTATCTCTCATGTCTCCTCCTATGGGTTTGACATCCATCAATCCTGTCTGAAATTTAGTTCCTTGGAGTGAGAATGGCAGACAACTGATGTTTCACTGCACAAAAAGGCGAGACATTGCACAGTGAATCACAGAATAATAGCACCATCTGTGTACCACGTTAGAAAGGCACAAAACGTTTCACATTGTTAATATTTTTTTTGTCGTAGTTTCCATTAAAAATTATCTTAAAGTAAGTTGAGCATCATAAAAACAAACAACTAAATTCTTGAGAAGCAAAATAAATCCTGTTGTTTTAGATGTTTTACTGATTGGCTAAAAAATATATATTGTTTTATATAAACTTTACAATAAGGTTTAGTTTGTTAACTATTTTAGTCAACATGAACTAAGAAAGAACAATACCTCTACATCATTTATTAATCTTAGTTAAAGTTAATTTCAGCTTTTACTGATACATTACTAAAAGTTGTGTTTGTTAACATTAATTAATGCACTGTGAACTAACATTAACAAAGATTAACAAATACTTTAACAAACGTATTGCTCATTGTTAGTTTATGTTAGTTAATACTTTAATTTTAACAAATGAGACCTTATTGTAAAATGTTAGCTTTTTTAAAAAGAAAAAAAAAGAAAAAATATTATATTTTATGATATGAAGACTTTTTCCCACTTTTTCTTTTAAATCTTTATTTTTTTTAAGCATTTTTTTTTTACAGGAAAACAAGAACAAAATAATGATTAACGCAATTATTTTTAAGAACGATTAAGACTGACGTGACGTCAAAGGTAAAATGATTTGTAATTTTGTAAATGTAAAAGTTGTGAGAAACAGACAGTCTCCTATGAGACACCACTTTGACATGAACGGGTGGATTCGAGATGCTTCTCTGATTGTGGGTGTGTCGCAGTCATCATCAAGTATTAACTTAATTACTTACATGAGCGATCAAATCATCACTTAATGAATTATGAGATTTTTTGAGACATGTTTACGGCTCTAGTGTTCCAGAAACGGACAGACAGGAAACTTGAAAAACCAGCGGATTTATAAAGGATCATTTTATGACGAATACAACTTAAGCTCTAAATTATCACAGAATCTGGTATTCTGTCGTTTACAAATGAAATCATTTGGACTCGTCTCTTGGTTTATAAACAGTGACAGAAAACAAGTTCACAGTAAGGCACTTACAATGGAAGAAGGGTATCGGAAGTTTTAGAAGCAGAAATGTAATTTTGTTTAGTAAAAAAAAAAAAGTTATTCGATCTGTATGTCCATTTGAGATGGGACTACTTTTCTAGGCGGATGAACTTCTATATATGCAGCACCCACAGAGTTCCAGAAATTGCAGTTTTGTTCCATGCAAACCCATTTAAGGTTGACCTGCAAACCATAAGGCTTTTTTGAGGTTTAAAGGAACAGTGCTACCAAAATTTTGTCAATAATTCTGTCATTATTTACTCACCCGTTCTCTGACTTGTTGCCTCGCTGCCCTATCAGGCGATGAAATTGCAGGCAGTGTTTGTGCATCGGTTTAATGATCTAAAACAAAATAGAAAGACAAAATTTATTGCTAGAAATTACATCAAAAGTAGAAAAAGCTGTTAAAAAAATGCACAATTAAACACAAAAAGGGGGCTTTCGACCGGGTAGTTCTAGGAACTAGCCACCAGGGTGGTTGCCCCGAGAACATTGTCCTGGTTGCGTTTGCACCGCCAGTAGGAACTCTGAAGTGACGCAAGCCGTGACTTTTTGTTGCGACTTTTATTTATTTTTATTTTTTTTGAGCACACAGCACTCGCATTCTCGTGTTCATTAGTTTATGGTCTGTCCAACAGTCCTGTCTAATACATTATTTGAAAAAAGAACTGTTATACATAGAAAGTGGACACTATATGAAAAGGTATTAGTGCTAGTGCTAGTTGAGCAGAAATACATAATCATGTTTCGCTTGGGCCCCTCAAAGTAAAGTTGGATTTTCTCCTCAGCGTAAAGGTTGAAAGGTCATCTTTCACTGCTTTCCATGTTCGTAGAGTTAGTTTTTGGAGTAAATATTTAGGCTATTATAATGTGTGTGCGTTTATTTTTAAATGGCGGGTGCTAGTAGTTCCTATAGTGCTGGTTTAGACCCTACTCTGAAATAGGAGCTAATTTAGTTCCTCCAAAAAGAGTTCTTAGAACTAAAATAATTCCTAGTTCCAAAATCCTGGATCTTCCGCCAATCGTTCAAGGAACTATGAAAAGGTTCCTCTGGTGCGAAACCAAAAGTTTCAGAAGCCATTTTTATATTTTCGCTCAACTGTCATGGAATAGAACACACAGGATTGTGGGATCTCAGTAGACAGGATGTGACATGAGCATTGGATTCGGATGTGGCTTGTTACCGTATCCTCCCATTTTTCAGCTATTTTGGAGCACAATACGTTTTGATTTTGAAGCAATATGATAGTTGAGATTAGAGCCAGACCGATATATCGGCCGATATTAGGGATTTTCCAAACTATCGGTTTCGGCAGTTATAATGGCCGATAAATGAATATTTCAAAAATAAAATAAAAACGGACGAAACACATCAATCATCTCTCCTTGGCATGTTATATTGAAAATGTATGTTTTACAATTTGCAGTATTTAAAAAGTGCAGGTAAAGGGATAAGCAAGCTGACATTGTAATTATAAGGTAGCTTATAAGGTAATGTAGGGACTAATTATTATTTTATTTATCAGAACTTTTCTGTTGTGACAATAAAAGAAACAAATTTATTTTTAAAATGCTTTATCATACTATGTTAGTTAAAACTCATAAATAACTACAAATAACTGTTAGGGAAATCCGTTAATGTTTTGTTGCGCGTTTCTGAAAAAAATAAAATAAAATAAAATAAAATATCGGCCGATATATCGGAATATCGGATTTTAAAACCCAAAAATATTTGTATCGGTCTTCAAAATCCTTTATCGGTCGGGCTCTAGTTGAGATTAAAGAAAAGCCCTCTAAAAATCTTCCCCTCCGCCAAAATCCCATTTGCACATCATACCAGGTTTGACGTACCAAGCGCATGTTGACCGTTTCCTCACACAAAGCTTGTTGTGACTTGGAAATTAAGTCATATGCACTACTTTTATGATGTTTTTTGGATCCCCAATCGTTTATTGTGAAAAAAATAGAAATATCCTGTTAGACATGACAGTATAATGCAATCATTTAAGACATTTCTCTGTATATAGAACCTTTTTTGCATAAAGGTATACAGTATATACTGTATATATATGTGTGTGTGTGTGTGTGTGTGTGTGTGTTTCTAAATGTGTAGGCAACTATAATCTCTGATGATTCCCTCCTACAACGCACTGAATACTCCTTTACATAAACGCATCACTTGCAAATGCTTGTTCCGGCCCCATCGTCTATAAAACCCTTACAATTTGATGCAATTTCACTTTTTAATTAAGCCGTACCGTGTCATAAATCACGAATCAAGATAATTAACAAAATAACAGAGGCTGATAATGTACAGGCTCGCCTTAAATCTCCAAAGGTCCCGTCGCTGGGCAGTAATAAAGAGCAAATAATGGTGTGGCTGCTTGATATTTTGGTGCTGGAAGTACTGGGAAAATAACACCTTTAACAGCACTGCGGTCTTAATTTGTAGAGGCCGCCTTGCGCTGCTCTTCTCGGGAGGCAGGTCATTTATCATTTAGGCGGCCGTTATTTTTAATGAGTCTGTTATCATTCATTTTAGGGCATCCCACCTTTCCTTGACATGGATAGTATTTCTTTTTATATAGGACACAGGATTTATGCCTCCCTCTCTCTGCATTTTGCTCGTCAGCCACAGCCGCTCTTTCTTTCTTCCTTTCTTTCTTTCTTTTGCTAACTCTCTCTCACTCCAGACACTTTTCTCCTCTCTCTCTCTCTCTCTCTCTCTCTCTCTGGACAGGAAGACATCTTTCTTGTCTTCCTGATGGCTCTTTTGGGGCCTAGAGCTGAAAATCAAAAGCCAGATTTGATTCATCATAATTTTAAAGGTGAAGTGTGTTATGGTATTGTGTTAAACAAGTTCTCCTGTCCTAGTTTAATGTGTAGTCAACTATAAGCAAGACATTTGTATGTTGATTCCCCTAAAACACAGAGGCATAATCATCCTGTATAAGCATCCCAACACAGACTCAACCAATAGCGTGAGATTGGGGGAGGGACAATCTGTTTAACGAACCAATGCATATGAGGGAGGGGTGTGTCCTGGAAACCTGTTTGAAAATAATCATTATTTTACAAATATTTTGGTAACCAATGTGCAAAACATTGGAGCCAAATTATTTTCATGACATTTAATTGCAATTATTCTTGAAAAGGACAAATATACAACATAACCAGTCTGATTCATGAAAGATTCAGAATAACTTTATTCTCTCTCCCTCTAAAATAAAGTTATATCTAATGCAATTTAGCATTTCAAGTCAAATTATCCTGTTTTTAGAATGTTTAAAAATGTATTACTGCAAAAATACAAAATTTGCAGTATATTATTTGCAGTGTCGTTGAAGTAACCCATTCAGAAAAAAGATAAAAATAACAATTAATTAAATAAATCTAAATAAAAAAACATATGTATAAATAAATATATATGTATATATATATATATATATAAACCTTGCTTCAATCCATTTAGGGGTGTGGTTCTGGTCGAGACAATCTCCTGAACTCCAAACTGAATGTCAGAATGGGAAAGAAAGGTGATTTAAGCAATTTTGAGCGTGGCATGGTTGTTGGTGCCAGACGGGCCGGTCTGAGTATTTCACAATCTGCTCAGTTTCTGGGATTTTCACACACAACCATTTCTAGGGTTTACAAAGAATGGTGTGAAAAGGGAAAAACATCCAGTATGCGGCAGTCCTGAGGGTGAAAATGCCTTGTTGATGCTAGAGGTCAGAGGTGAATGGGCCGACTGATTCAAGCTGATAGAAGAGCAACTTTGACTGAAATAACCACTCGTTACAACCGAGGTATGCAGCAAAGCATTTGTGAAGCCACAACACACACAACCTTGAGGCGGATGGGCTACAACAGCAGAAGACCCCACCGGGTACCACTCATCTCCACTACAAATAGGAAAAAGAGGCGACAATTTGCAAGAGCTCACCAAAATTGGACAGTTGAAGACTGGAAAAATGTTGCCTGGTCTGATGAGTCTCGATTTCTGTTGAGACATTCAGAATTTGGCGTAAACAGAATGAGAGCATGGATCCATCATGCCTTGTTACCACTGTGCAGCTGGTGGTGGTGGTGTAATGGTGTGGGGATGTTTTCTTGGCACACTTTAGGCCCCTCAGTGCCAATTGGGCATCGTTTAAATGCTACAGCCTACCTGAGCATTGTTTCTGACCATGTCCAACCCTTTATGGCCACTATGACCCCATCCTATGATGGCTACTTCCAGCAGGATAATTTACCATGTCACAAAGCTCGAATCATTTCAAATTGGTTTCTTGAACACGACAATGAGTTGACTGTACTAAAATGGCCCCCACAGTCACCAGATCTCAACCCAATAGAGCATCTTTGGGATGTGGTGGAACGGGAGCTTCGTGCCCTGGATGTGCATCCTTCCTTGTTGAATCAATGCCACGTACAATTAAAGCAGTTCTGAAGGCGAAAGGGGGTCAAACACAGTATTAGTAATAGTATGGTGTTCCAAATAATCCTTTAGGTGAGTGTATATATATACTGCTTATACACACACAGACACATGGGTTTTTTTTCTTCAAAAGTACTACAATAATAAAATAAAACTGCTACTTTAAGTACTACAAGAATCATTAAAGGAATTTAATTGATAAGTGGAGGTTTTAAGTCCCTTACAATTACCATTTTTATTTCTCAAGGGCTCAAAAGGGCTACTCAAATGGAAACAACAGTCTGCGTGGAATATTTTTCCTGAATATGAAACTGCAACTATACCTCAGAGTTTGGCAGATGAATGTAGGCGAGTTGCAGCGGCACGTCTACAGGTGTGGTTATCTCAGGGCAGACTGGAGCTTCGCTAAACGCCATAACTCTTCCCTTGATGTAGCCTATCATTCAGCTCATGTCAAGCTGTGACAAGATATGACACGTTTTGACAGATTATGGTCGGCCCACACATCTGACTCTCAGCTCGTTAACCAGCGTTAACTACTAGTGCATGTGATGAAACTGATGCGAGGTTGATGTTTGTTGTTATTTTTTTCATTTTTGATGAACGTCTGAGCAAACACACTGCTTAATAGAGAAAATACACATCGTAAAGATATAGTTCACCAAAAAAACATGTGTTTGAAATGACCTAGGGATGAGTAAATATAAATAAAGACATCATTTTCATTTGTGGGTGAATTATTCCTTTAACATTTTGATTACTGTTTATTATTCATCCATTCCTGACATGTAAAATCACACTTGAAAAAAAGCCAAAAAAAACAAAAAAAAAAACGAGCCACTTTTACATTCCTCTCAACATCCAAGACAATTACGCAACGTCCTGTGACGACTGACCCTCAAGGTTTCTCTTGATATATGAGCCGTTCATTCTGTCTGCTTTCCTCTTCATTTTAACACGATGCCTCGGTGTAAATATTATGCTTTTAAAAAAAAAAAATATTCTGCTAAGGAAGCCAGCTCTTTCCCCGCATTCGCACCGCGGCTCAGACTAATAATGCGAGTTTATTGTTCAATGCGGTACGGAACGAGGATATGTCAACAGTCAAAAATGTGCACTGGAACAATGGAATGTCTGTTTAATGTGAGATGTGTGGGTGGTGCGTCAGGATTGTTCTCTTGATTTATGAGGTTCCTGTGCCTTATTTTTTTTACAGTAAGGCTTAGCGCAATATGTCCACAGAGCTGCATCCTGTTGGGAGCAGTGACCGACATGTGTTCCTGTGTTGGAATGGTGTGGCATTCGTCTCTGGCCAGAATCTCCATGGTGCTTATCACCGCCATATGGGATACTGGCACAGAAAGACGGTGCGGCAAACAGGCCTGCATCACACGACTGCGGGTGAACGCTTCTGCTTTAAGAAGTCCAATGCATCAAATGTGCTCGTGCAACTGTATACAGGTCTATTTATGTGGCGTAAGACTAATGGGTCATAGTTTGGAGGATTTGGGACTGAGCAGGATTGTTGGGGGGGGGGGGGGGGAAAGAACGAATTATGATTTAGCCTTATAGGAGGGAGAAAATGCTAATGAAAATGACAAACCTAATAATATTTAATATATGCTCGAGGAAATTTGTCCACCCTGTTACAGGACAATTTTACAATGCAATGTGTGGACATTTTAAGTTAATCAAGCCCATTACTTGATAGGAAAGTACAATATGCTCAAATATGCTTCAAAAAAAAAATAATAATAATTCACGTTGAGTATAAATTTACACAACAGGATGGACATGTTTTTTATGCTGTTAGAAAAGGTTTATGACTAATACTTTCTTTATTGGACGTATGTCACTTCTAGCAAGTCATGTTATTTTGGACATAAAATATTACGTTTTAAAGAGCAAGAAGCAGGAATTTAACAAAGATTAAAAATACGGTATAAACAGTAATATTGTGAAAAATAACAATTTAAAATAAAAACAATAAAAAAATGAATTAATTAGGGCTGTCAAATGATTAATCGCAATTAATCGCATCCAAAATAAAAGTTTGTGCTTACAAAATATATGTGGGTGTACTGTGTATAATTATTTTGTATATATATATATATATATATAAATACACACACATGAATAAATTATATATAAATCTATATACAGCATATACATGAAAATATTTATTTAATATATACAAGCATGTGTGTGTATTTATGTATATAAAATAATCATACACAGTGCACCCATATATTATGTAAACACAAACTTTTATTTTGACAGCCCTAAAATTAATACTTTAATTCAGTAAGCACACACCAAATTGGTCATGAGTAACAGTAAAAATATTTAAGATTTATATTTATAAAAGATTACTGTTTCAAACAAATACTGTTTGAATTTTCTATTTCAACATTGATGATAATAATAAGAACCACTATTAATAGTTGAGCACTAATAATAATTAATAATAATCAGAAGATTGGAGCTAAAAAATCAGCATTGATCACAGGAATAAATTACATTTCAAAATATGTTAAAATAGAAAACAGCTATTTTAAATTGTAATAATATTTTACAATATTACTGTTTTTGCTGCATTTTGAGCATTTAAAACTTTAAATCAGACCTTTCAATGGGTAGCAGTGAATCACATCGCAATTATAATGATAAAAAATGTCTCGCCAAATCAACACATTAAATTGATTCCTAAAAGAATCTAGTTGAGAAATCATGATCGATTACATGGGAATTTGTCTGTCAAGCGCTTCAAAAAGTTTTCATTATCCTTAGGTATGACTCAAACATTTAGTTGCATGAGAATAGATCAACATTTAATGCAAAATATGCAGTATTCTTTCATTGGGACATAAAACCCACCAAAGTGTAGGAATACGATGCACGCATGGGTATAATTGCACACAGCGTACTCCACAACACCATGTCGCACATGTATGCCAACACGCCCACACACGCTCACCCTGTGCCCGCAACTCCATCAACACACACCTCCGCACACCCTTGTACCCGGATAACCACGGCCAAGCCCACACACGGTTACTTGGCTTTGGTTTCGTGGCCAATAGAGAGAAAGAAGGTTTGCACTTCCAGCCTCGTTCAGAGAGAGGAAACGCGCCTGCCAAGCTTCGGAAATCCTTTGATGGCGCTAGAACTCGGGCGAATCTGTCCAAAGTGCCTGACGTGGGAGATTATTGTGGCGTCGTGCACTAGATAAACCCACAAAGATCATGTTTATGTTTAAAAACAGCCATATGTCACACTTTTGCAGCTGCCACCAAGGGTTGCGAGCCTCGCGCACGCCGTTACGGTCGAGATATCAAGCAGGATATGCATTACGAAAACACAGTCCCCAGACAGGCAGGCCTTTCATCTAAAGTTATTGCCACGCTGCCTGGGGTAATACATCACGAATTCTGTAAGGACAATGCTAAGAAGCGCAATCTGAGGACAAATGCATCATAGTTGCACAGTGAGCATTTTGTTACAAATAATGTTGTCATCAATTTTCATCTTTTGTTTAAACATATTAGTCTTTTGGACAAGATAGGTCATATTTCAGCGGTTTGATAAATTCTCCCTTCTTGCCTTTTCACAGAATGTGCACTTAATTAATTACACAACCTTTAATTGGACAGATTATTCCTAATGGTTGTGCGATGCTAAATGTACAAACTCAGAAGAGGCTCAGGAGTCATTATTTTAATGCCACATTTTCAGCTCGTTGCAATCGGTATATTTCAAATAATTAATCAGTTTCACATCGCGAGAAACATTTGGCCTAAAATAGACAAATTACGCTCACATTTGTGAATTTTTTTATCTCCAATACCATCCTGTAATAATATCACAGATGCAGTGCTTTATTAAGGGGCGAGAGAGTGTGTGTTTTTTTTCTTCGTCTAATTTTATGATATCTGCAGGCATTTGGGTGTTTAATTAGGGCGGTAATGTCCGGTGATGTACGTGATGGATTTTTACGGAAGCCGGCTTTAACTATCTGAGGCGATATCATAAATCACAACCTTGGCTGTAATGCTTGTGTGAGTTTGTTTAATTAGGATGTCCACTGAGAGATTCTGGGTGTTGCTTGGTTTGCATAAGGAATGCCAGTTATACAAACACAACAGAGATTTCACATTTCATTGTGCTCCGAGGATTGTCTATCCTGCTGAAAAAAATAAATAAATGAAAAACTAGTCATCACTGATATTAAGAGTGTGTTTGTGTGCATCTCTAGAACCTTTTTTTTTTTGTCTTTGATGGCTTAAATTATTCTCTGCGACTCTGCTACCCCTTGGAGAACCAAATATAATGTGTTCTTATAATGCGACCCACTCATGTTAATAAGCCAACAGATGCTATTTTCGAATAAAAATGTTTCCAATCAGGAAGCGGTCACGGCCCGAGTCGTTCATGGGACTAAAGGCGCATTTCGAGCAGCAAATGCCAACGGCCTCTCAAGTGCAAGCCAAGTAGGCCTACTGAATTTAAATTCAATATTTCACTCTACGTCTCGATTCCCTAACGTGATTCTGATCCGGTCATGAAAATGAACTTTTTCTGTACAGGAGAGGTGATACAAATCTAATAAATAAAATTGACAATTTACAACATAAGTGTACTATTAGTCTTTGTAAAGGGGACGTAACAACCACCTCACAATCAAGAGCAAACAACCCCTTTCACATTAACCATAACTCATAAATATGACAACAAACACAAATATCCAGCAGAAACGGAAACAAAAACGTGTCAGTTCAGAGTTTCCGGGTAAGACAAGTCAGACACACACAATTAGGGTTGGGTATCGTTTGAATTTGAACGATTCCTTGTTTCGATTCCGGTTCCTAACGATTCTTGATTCCGATTCTTTTAAGAGGCAGGGTCAAAAAAGTTGCTAACCAACGGTCTTTCTGAAGGAAATACTCCTTCTGTCACAAATACTCCTTTTGTCACAAATTTTGCATTTTGCCGCGATTTCGTTATTTTTAGAAAAGTGAAGCCACACTTTGGACCGCCGACGTAAGCTACTCATGTTCGACTCGCGCGGTTATGCCAACACTTCCGGTAGACGCTTCTTCATTGGTGGTGTTCAGCGGTTTCTTCTTCCGCTCGGCGGACTGTGAATATGGAAACTAGGAATCGAAATTTTAACTTTTGAACGATTCCGGGAAAAACGAAAAGTTAGTCCCAATTCCAATCGATACTCGATTCTCGATACCCAACCCTACACACAATAGACTAAAATCTAGATAGGCATGTCCAGTATTTTCTGTCAGCTGTGGTTTAGAATCAGAACATGTGAATCGATGTTCGATTCGTGAATGAATCACTCTATTGAGCCGACTCTTCACGAATCGTTCTTTCTCATTTCTCTCTCTAAGTTAAAGCTTTAAAATAATACTCAATGAACACAGAGAACAACAAAAGTGATTAAAAAGTGGATATTTACCTATAATCTATTGAGTCGAACCTGCATCTTATCGTTTTCCAGCGACGAAAAAGGTCTTTGGGTTCATTCTGCACGTGCTGTGTGTTTTGAACGTAAAACATTCAAAACACACACACATATCAAAACACTAACTGTACCTGATATTACCTTTGCTTGACATTACATGTACAATGGCATATTTGTAATACCTTGGATTACATAGATTCCATAGGATATGGGGGGTTTCTTCATCTGTGGGCACTTTTGGTCCTGTGAATAAAAAAAATGGAAAACTTTTTTTTTTTAACACTGGAACTAACTTAGTTTAATTAATTCGTCAACTATGCAGCATAGCCTAACTTTTTCACCACAGTCAGCATCATTTTCATTACAACTAACATTATATAGGGCTATAGTATTGTGTTTGATAACATTCTCAGAGTGATGGAAAGTATATGTTTAATAACTGGCCTGCTCCTGTCATGCTAAGGCTAATTTCCTAGCTAGCAGTTTATATGCACACAGTTAAATCATATTTTAACGTTTATATATATATATATATATATATATATATATATATATATATCATGCACAGTAAAAAAAAAGTTTAAAAGTGATATTTACCATAATTGTTTTCTTATCTTGACGCATCAGGTCTCATACTTCACCTTCTTGGTAACCAATTAAGCAAACATCATTGTTTTAGGTGGTAAAGTAAATACTTGATGCATCGAAAAAAAGTTTTCAAGACAGTTTTAATGTGAATTTTTTAAAAGTGAACAAAATTTTGATTTAAAAAAAATCTGTTAATTAACCGCTTAAAGGGACAGTTCACCTAAAAATAAAAATTCTGTCAGAATTTATTCACCGAAGTTGTTTTAAACCTGTACGAGTTAGAAGAAGATATTTTGAAGAATATTAGTAACCAAACAGTTGGACCCCATTGACTTCAATAGTATTTTTTTTTTCATAAGAAATATAATATTTTTAAAGATTAAAGCACTTTAAAAAAAAGAAAGTGTAAAAAAGTTCTAAAACAAACGTACTATACCAAAAAAAAAGATTTTTTTTATTAATGTATATTTTACAAAATAATTTTATTCTCAAAATGCAATAAAATCGTAGGTTTAACCAAGTTGTGTTCCAAATTTTAAGTTGATATCATAAAAAAAGAGGTTTTTATTATATATATTTAGGTGCTGTACCAAAACATATCCTCCAGGTGTTCACCCACATTCCATTTTGTAATGTTCTTCTATAACATTAATTAAATAAATTTCCGTCAGAATATCACCAAACAATCACCAAATATGGAAACACGGCAAATATCTCTCGTCTCAGACCTTCCCCGACGATGTTGTCAAAATTAGAACAAATTAGAACAAACAAATAAAACAGAGCCAACTCTTTTTGTTGACAGTTAAGGGGAAATGTCCTTATATTTTTTATTATACATGTTCTTTTATAATGTTTGTATGTAAATATGCAAATATGTAAACTTTAAGTTTATTTAGCTTTCATTTTTTATAAAATTACATGAATCGTAGTTTAAAAATTGATAATCGCACAGTAGACGGCAGCCATTGACTTCCATAGTAGGAAGAAAACAGGAAAATACTATGGAAGTCAATGGCTGCCGTCAACTGTCTGGTTGCCGACATTGTTCAAAATACCTTATTTTGTGTTTAACAGAAGAAAGAAACTCGTACAGGTTTGGAACAACATGAGGGTAAGTAGACTAATGACAAAATTACAATTTTTGGGTGAGCTATCCCTTTAGGTGCGAGTGACGCATTCTTTTGAAAGAAATTCTCAGTTTGGGTTGATCATGTTCTATATAGACCTCATATAGAGGCAGAATCAAATTGGGGGGCTATCAATGTTTAACATGCCCAGCTGGATGGAGACTGGTAAATGTGGTGCAGCGTGGTACCGGGGGCACGTAGGCCAGGTGACCACAGCAGGCACGCGTGTCAGTCCGTGCTCATTAACGTGACTGATAATGCCATCTATCAGCCATCTAATTGGCGATGAGGGTATTTTAACCAGGCCCACGTATCCATCACACAGCTGTGGACAAGATGATGGCACTTCATTACCAGAGTGCTAACCAGGTAAAAGTCACATCCATTTGTAATGAGTGCGGGGGCCGCTTTCACTCCTGTCCATTTTCATTATGTAAAGTTCAACGCATATGTATGTGTATTGTAATTATCTTGATGAATATGCAAGCTTACTTCACTTTGATTTTTCCACATAATGTCACAGGCAGCGAAGACGAGCAAGTGCCGTGGAACAAATAACTGTGGTGAGGTAAGCATGTTTCGAAATGATACATATGCGAGTTTCACTTTCACTTGATCGTGTTCTTATATTTGGTGTTTTTTTTTTAATTTGTGACAGTAGATAAAGAGAACAGGAAACAATTTACGATTGAAAAAAGTCAGCATAGATAACCAGATTATCTGGAGGCAAAGAGCACATTTCTCCATTTGAATGCAATTCAGCATATCAATATTTCATTATATGATAGTAGATGATTTCCAGTCTT
>NC_142788.1:26761857-26841857 GCF_988280905.1 Pimephales promelas | reverse complement strand
GTTGCTAGGGTGTTCTTATGGTTGCTAGGGCTTTTCTAGGTGGTTGTTAACTGCTTATGGCTATGTTTCCTCCTTCAGTGTAAGTCTGTGAGATTTTTTCACCGGTTATATCATCCTCTGGGCAAAAAATCATTAGTCCAATCAAAGTCCTCAACAAGCTTGTCAGGCATTTGCTCAATAGCAATGTGCCTTAACTTCCTAGCCCACCTCAAACAAACTGTCATGAGTCCATGGGCTGTCCTGATGTCTCAAGTGCCAAAAAGAGGAATGACATCATTCAGATTTATGGGAACAGCTTTCCCTGTTTGCAACAAGACTGAACAATAGCATTCAATAAAAGCCTGGAGTAAAATCCGTGTGCCTGTCCCTCCCCCAGGCGGTCCCATTTCCTGTGAATTAATAATGCCCTCTATTTTTGGCTTCAAATAGGAAATGCAGGCTGTTGAAATGCTCTAATTTGGTTCTTGCTGTAAAAATGCCATTAGAACAATTGACGTGTTCATATATCTAAATACTGGCCGTCTACTCATGAATGACCATGGATTACAAAGAACAGTAGAGATAATTATGAAGAGTGCATGCAGTATATGCAGTCATTAATAACATTAACAGTTTGAGGATCATCTCAGGTTTAACAACTCAGTTCTGTCCACTGAAACTCAATTACAGCATTGAACAGAAAGCTCCACAGACTTTGCATCTTTGCTGTGGTACTTATCACAGCCTGCATGCCAGAATGCAAATCCCTCTTAGTATCAGGTTTCTCTGTGAGATCTACAAGTCAAACACTTCCAGATCTCAGTCAGTATACTGGAACTGTAGTTGTGTTGTTGTTTAATGCAGTTGGAAAAGTTGGACGGGCACATTCACATTACATATAGAGAACAATAAGCTCAGATTGAAAACTGAATCAAGGGTTCATGGGTTTGATTCCCAGGGAACGTTCTGAACCAATGTTCTTCTAATGTTAATAATGTTTGTTCAACGTTATATCTGGTCTTTAATAATGTTCTCAAAATGTTAGCACAAAAACTTTATTATACACCGTTCGTGGAACTTTTTTTCTGAAACATTTTAAATGTAACTACTTGTTTCATTCAAAAGTATTGTTCCCAAAGTTTGCAAAATTCTAAAATAAAATGTTCCCTTAACATTTGAATAAGAATTTTTTATTTAAACTGGACGTTTTTGAACTTTCAGGGAACATTCAGATATAAAATGTTCTTATGAATAGAACATTTTTGTTAGCAGGGATGCTTATGCATTTGGATTGGCTTTGGATATTTACAAATGCATACATGTAAATCTAATATAATATTAATGTGCTTTTTCGATCAATAAAACCAACATGATTGCATTGCCTTTATTTACACCGGCTTGGCATTTCTAGTAATAAAATATGGCTGGCTAATGTTTATAGTTCCACTGAGACTCGTATTTCCTTTTTATGAGGAATATTATCCTTTAGTCCTTTAGAAACATTTTTGTGACCCTGATTCAGCAGTCCTACTAAACATGGCAATAAGCACTTCAAGTTAAAGGGATAGTTCCCCAAAATGTACATTTTGTTATTAATTTTCCTCATGTCGTTCCAAACCCGTTAGACATTTGTTCATCTTCGGAACACTAATTAAGATTTTTTTGATGAAATCTGAGAGCTTTCCCTCACTGTAAAAAATATTCCTGTAAAAAAAAAAAAAACGGTAAACTACTCCCAGCTGTAGTTGCCAACATTTTACCGTAAAAATACAGTGTGTTACTGTTTTTGAAATGAACAGCTAAATACCGTATTGTCAGTTTAAAACTATAATAATTATATGCTCTAACACAAAAACAGTAACACACCATTTAGTTTAGTTATGGTATGATGCTGGCAACCACAACTGCCAGTAGTTTACCGTTTTTTGTTTTTTTTTACAGGATTATTTTTTACAGACAGTCGCGTCTCTTCATAAAATTGACTGGAGTCACTCAGATTTCATCAAAAATATCTTTATTTGTGTTCCAAAGATGAACAAAAGTCTTACTGGTTTGGAACGACATGAGGGTGAGTAGCCTAGTCAATGACAGAATTTTCATTTTGGGTGAAGTAACACTTTAAATCATCCAAGTTCAGCAAGCTTCAGATTCATACATGGAATTGATGTCCTCGGTTCATATGTTACTGGTGGCCAACAAGATACTGATATTGCAATCTGTTGTCCAGGCATTTCATGTAAACTGATTCTGCTTTCCAGACCTGGAGTAGAACTAGAAATATTTCAAAACAAGACAGGAAAGAGAGAAGCTGTCATTAAAGTTAAAACATATGCTGAGATTTCTTCCATGCTGCATAAGAGCGGAAAGAGGAGAATTCATAGCCTAAACATTGTCAGGATGAAAAAGATGACGTATATATAACATTCTTCAATGCAGTTCAAGGGCAGTTCTGGAGATACATAAATCCTGCATTTACATGATTACTTACAGATCAATATGATTTTGCACATTTACAATATACTAATAACATATCGTTTAAGAAAAAAGAGAAAGAAAATATTCCTTATATAATAAGTAAAATAGCACATGACCTTTTACAAATGACTACTGCACTAGCTTTTCTTTCTCTCATGTAAATATAAGATTGACAAGGGGGTGTGTTGAGCCCAAATAGACTTAGGGATCATCTCAAAATATTGAATTCTTTTCACACAAAAGCATTTCTACAAATCTATTTAAGATATGTATAAATGTGATGTAAATGCTTCTGCGATAATATGTAATACCCCTGAAGAAGAAGTATAAAGCCGTTAAAGAACAAATCTCACGGGCGCTTCAGTGATGGCTTCGTCGTATTTACTCTGAATGAAGCACATCACGGGCGCGAGCTACTAAAGTGAGCGATGACGTCATCACTCTGGAATGCCGAGCGAAAATAATTAATTTAATGTGTAATGTTAAAATAATTCAAAGTGTCAACAAGCTTTACTTTATGAAAAGTTTCCTTGACAGGGCGGCAAGAGCGTCTCTGACGCTCAAGTCGCCGGTGGTGTGAACGTACAATGAATGAATGATGATTTGCAACTTTATAAAAGAATACTGCTCTGTAAGATTTATTTTATTTTAATTTTCCAAGCAAAAATGAGAAATGACCAAATATGAAAAGGACAGTGTGGTAGCCAGCCACTAGCCAGCTAGTCTGACGGTAGCCGTTGACGCCTTAACGCGTTTTAGTCAGAGTAGAGAAACTGTCGACGGTCCCTAAATATAGCATTAGAAGCGTGTGTTAAAGCTCAGTGGCTTCACTCTCTGCCTGTGTGGAGTGAAGAGGCTGTACTTCGCGGGATATCTTACATTTAGTCTCTTGTTTACTGACGGCGATGAAACTTCAGTTTTAATATCTGGAAATAAATCGTCCAGTATGACGGTGGATTTTGAAGACTGCATCAAAGACTCACCCCGCTTTCGGTAAGCTGAAATATCTGTTTTCCACTGAAGAGAGGTTTTACATTGAGTTAGTTGAGTGAAAATATGTCTTGTAAACAATGTAATATCGAGAATTAGATATTATATAGCTTTTGTTAATTTCCAGTTGCAAATCTTCAGTTATCTGCTATTCTATTCTGTTGTTTTCTCAATGTATTATGATCTGATTTGATCAGTCAAGTCAGTGCCAAGAGATAGACAGTATGAATTAATTAGTTCGTTTTTTTGTGCCCATACTGGTGAATTGTTGCTGTTTTTTTCTATTATTATTACTATTTACCAGTACATTCAGTACAAAATTGTTTGTAATCACGAAGTGAGTGAACGTATAGCATAGGCTAGTGTTTAAATCTGGTCTGAGAACTGATGGAGTGATTCATGAACTCTCATCAACATTGTGCTCTTAATCAAAATGATGTCATAGTCTGCTATTTTGTTGCTGAAAAGATGTATGATGTTATTTTTTCCCAACAAACACAAAATCAGTTAGCTTGCAGAATGTCTACGCTGCTCTTTTCCATGCATTCCATGAATGGTGACTGCAGTTTTAGTAACCCTGCTATGCTGAAGTGTGAGGAATAGACTGAAATTAAGTCCTTATTAATTAAAAAAAGTCCTGTCTTGGCCTCGGATCATGTTTACATTATACCTGAGCAACAGCTTTTTAAGTCAGTTGGGATAAAACCAGTACTAAATGAGTAATTAGTCTGCAGTTTGTTGCTTAAGCCATTGATTTGACCCCACTTACCCATGATAACTGACGATCAGACAAATGGCGCATGGTGCTGTACACTTCATTACATGAATATGACCAACTTAACGTGGTCAAGATTTAAACCAAATCTGTTTATCGAAAGATTGAGGTGATGGTGATTGTAATTTGGACCATGTTAACTGACTGAGTGTGAGAGGGATGTTTGACCAGCTATCCAATGCCCAGCAGTCATTGATTTTCCATGATTCATTCAGTATGGCTCATATCCCGTGCACAAATGGCTTGATGTTCCTCTCTAGGGCTCAGAATATTTTTTTCTTTAGCTGTGATGATTACATGGGCACTTAAGGCTGAATCATGCACATCATTTCTTTCCTTGTGTTTCGATGGGTTGATTCTCAAAATAATGCCTGTTTTTCTTTGCTTTAAAGATGAAGTGAAATTTCTATGCCAGTTCATCTAGGAATGGCTCATGATGGTTGCCAGTTGTACAGAGATTAGTATGGTTGACTACTTTAAATGGGTATAACTTACCTATAATTATATATATATCATACTGTATCTGAATATACCATAACTTTTCACCCAAAATAGTGAAATATTATTACAATTTAAAATAAAATTTTTAAATTGTGATTTTATTCCTGTGATCAAAGTTGTATTTTCAGCATCATTACTCCATCAGAAATCATTCTGATATGCTGAATTTCTGCTCAAGGAACATTTCTTATTATTATCAATGTTGAAAAGAGTTGTATTGGAAAACAGTTCCAAAGAACAACATTTATTTGAAATGTATATTTTTGGTAACCATTGAATGTGTCCTTGTTGAATAAAAGCAAAGAAATACAATGAAAATGTACATTTCTTTGCAGTTATTTCTCAGGTCATGTTGGTTGTCATGAAGCACACTGGCGAATTCAGTGTCATTTAATGCAAAGCTGCTTGTACAGTGTGAATGTAAATGGCTGAGAAAATTCCTTCCCATCCGATGGCTCTCTTGACAATATATTCGGAGAGGAAGGAGCTACGGGGGTTTGAACGTTATGGTGGAACATGGGATCTAACGAATTCCGAATGTCCCACGCACCGACTCTAGCTGTGACTGTGGTAAAGCACCGAGATCCAGAGGTTAGACAAATAAACCAGCATTCCTTTACACCCACATCCCCTCCTCAGCACCAGCTCCGATTACTCCCCACGTGAGCGTGTGTGTTGAGTAAATGCGTCGGAGTGAGAGTTGTGTGTGAGCAGGCGGCATAATCCCTGCTCCAAATCAAAGACTTCCAGACTGGGAAGCAGCATCTTAATGGATGCCATCTGGCTGTGTGAGTCAGGTCTCCTCAATCTCTTAAAGGATTTGCTGGAACTTTCTAATGTTTATGAAGAAACTAGATTGTTAAATCTTCTGCTTTTCAAGAAGCCACAAAATTTGAGGTATGTAGCGCAAAGTTGCGTTAATTATTTGGGCAACCAAAGAAGCAATTGGGACACAACCAGTGACTTTGAGGGTGGTCGATTATTTTATAATTATGATTAAAATCTAATTTATTTGATAAAGAATTGTGTGTATGAAAATGTAAAGATATTTAAAAAATGGTGTAGTGTACAAATTATAATTTGCTGGCACAAGCACAGTACTAAACGTCAATTAATTGTCCAAAACACTACGTTTTTGTTCTACTTTTGAATGTTAAAAATAATAATGTGATCTGTAATGACTTGACATGTAGGCCTAATGATCAGTATAATATTTTCGAACGATGCCTCTTATGCTTACCAATGGTGCATTTATTTGAACAAAAATACAGTAAATTATTACAGATATTATTAGTATTTCAAATAACTGTTTTCTGTTTTAATATATTTTAAAACGTGATGTCAACGCTGAATTTTCTGCATTATTATTCCAGTCTTCAGTATCACACGATCCTTCAGAAATCATTATAATATGCTGATTTGCTCTCAAGAAAAATACATTATTATCAATGTTGAAAACAGTTTTGCTGATTAATATTTTTTTGGAAACTATTATACATTATTTTAGTTTTATAGATAGATAGATAGAAAGACGGAAAGGAACTGGATCTACGGATGGACGGACGGATGGACAGACAGACATAGATATATTTAGATAGATAGATAGAGAGACAGATAGATATAGATGTATATATTCTATTTCTATATATATATATATATATATATATATATATATATATATATAGAATTTGAGTCAGAAAGTTTTCTTTATAAGTATCATATATATGTAGATATATGATATATATATATATATATATATATATATATATAAAAAAAACAAAACTTACTGACTCAAATTCTGACCTGTAGTGTAATTTTACTAAAACCCAAACCTTTCATTGAGGTTTAATTAGCACCCTGGACACAACCACTTTATTAATGACTCTTCTGTGGAGGTAAAAGCTGTTATGTAAGATCTCAGGATGTTTTTGTTCATCTAAAACATTTAATACAATCAACTTCCTTCACTTGTTGGTTGCATGCTGCGCATTACCTCTGCATGGCTCGTTTCACACACTGAATCTTCACACAGCGTTCATGCATTCACACACACTTTACAATTATCCTTCCCTGCAATTCTATCCCTGCCAATCTCTGGCAACCCTCAAAGACCTCGTGGTTTGGACTCCGTCACTCCATTCACTCTTAGATGTTAGTTTGAAAGGTCAAGGCCACAAAAGTGCCAGTGGGTTTTGCATGTGGTGTTTTCTTCGCGCTCAATCAAAAATGCAGTCTTCATAACGGATGTTATCTTTATTGTGCGTGTACAATTTTCCGCGTTCAGCTATAGCGTTAACAGATATGGAGCACTGGGCAGATTGGAGCCACCTGACCAAATATTATTCATCATTCCTGACTCAAGTCTGCTGTGTCACCTTTCTTTCCAACCCCCTCTGCGAGCGGGCCGATGCATTCCAGCGCCTGACCGAGAGTTACTACTGTCGTTTTATTACATCTCCAGAACTTTCAGTTCCAATCTCCAGTTTCATTTGAAATCTTTTTACGGTCTGAGGAAACCCGGGTCTTATTCGAGCTGTCGTGGTTTGGGTGCTAAGTTTGATGGTTCAATCAATAAAGTGCCTTACGTAATGACTCATTGCCTGAACGGATGCTTTTTTATAGAGAAGCTCCATCCCATGATGCTTTTTACGTTGTTTTACAGTTTGGTTGAGTGCAATGCGGCCTTTTTCTGTACTCAAATGATTATGAGAGGTCACTGTGGCCATATTTGTCCATGGCCAATGAAACGGTCCCTACAAGCATGATCAAATAAGAGCTTTTATTCTCATTCTTAATTTTTTTGAATGTATAATTCTGGCTTAAAACATATTTGAGAAAGACATGCATACTTTGTGTCGTATTTTCTTCAGTATTCATATCCAGTGGTTTTAATATCAAGGACTTTTTATGTGAATCACATTTGCCATCATCTTATACTCGGTTAAACTTTAAAAACACTCATTTAATAACATTGTTTAACATTTTACTAATTAAATCTCAAAATGAATTTGAAATGTGATTTATGTATTACTATTCAAAAGTTTGGAATCAGTAAGATTGTTTTTGTCATCAAAAATGTAGTACAACCATTAATATTGTGAAATATTATAAGGATTTAAAATAATTGATTTTAGTTTTTAAATGTATTTTTATTTTATTTTGACAAAATTTTTGATACAATAAAATTTAATGTCATCACATCTCGGTCAAAAACAGATCCTTTTCAAGTTCCTTGTGACTTTGAGTGTTTTTGACTGACTCTTGAATGGACGTGCTGTTTATATGTATGGGGCATATTGTATCGTCGTCCTGTTGCTGTGACCTGCGGCATAAGTTCAGTTTATGATTCACATGTGTCGTCTCCAGCTTGTTGCAGAATGTTCTCATTGTCCATGATGCCTCTCTGTCACACTGGCTTCTTTCACTGAGACGGATCAATTGGGTCAACATGATTGGAGACCAACAGCTGCTTGATGTATGGTGTCTTCTCATGATCATGTGAGAACTGTAGACCCTGTCACACCAGGGGAGGACTTTGTGGACTTGTGTACAGATTTAATTTAACCACTAGGTCAGCTGAGTTATGATTGATTTTTACAAATTAAGATCGTGTACAATTTAACAAGCATTTTTCAAAGGCTATTACAACACATGTGATATTGACATGATATGAGTTGAGATTGTTTGTTTATGGCTTGCTAACTTGCTAAGGTTTTGTTGTATTGGTCTGATGACCGTAGTTGACAGTTTACACTAATGCATGCTATAGTACACTGAAATGCTGGACTCCCCAACTCACATTTGAGAGCACTAGCCATAGTTAAAGTAATAAGAAAATACACTATACAGATAAAAAAAATTGCCAATATAAATAAATAAAACATGTAAGTTACCAATCAAGTTTGGAATGATTAAAAATGAATTTCATGTTTTTGTAGTAAGTCTCTTATGTTCAAAAAGGCTGAATTTATTTGATCAAAAATGCGTAAACACTGTGAAATATTAGTACAATTTGATGGCAAAGCTGAATTTTCAGTGTCATTATTCCAGTCTTCAGTGTCACATGATCCTTCAGAAATCGGTTGAGAGTTGAGCATAATGAGCTTATGTGCTTTGTCCTCATAATAAGTGCTTTATGGGTCATTATTCATTGTCCTTCCCTATGATGATATACAAAGCAAACTGTTTCCTGGAGCTGAATTGTTGACTTGATTTTTTTTGATCCACTTTTAGACATTGATCTCATTCATCTGTGATTACAGATCATTTTAACCCTGCTTTAGAGATTAAATGTGTTGTCTACAGGTGTCTTAGAAAACTTTTGCTTATCCTTAGTCTAAATAAAGACTGTAATTAGTGTCAGGAGAATATATCGGGCTGACCAAAGGATGGGGAATGGATTGCTTTTATCTATAAAACCTTTGAACAGCTACTTTAAAAGTACACTAGACCATTAACCAATCATTTGATGCATGTTGCACAGAAAAAGAGCAAACCATTTGACTGGATTTAGGAGATGGTCCTCACTGCAGAACGTGAAATCCAGGGGGAGGAGTTGATCCAGATCCCCTGATCCCTTAACCCACCCCTAAACCTACCCATCTCCACCCCCTGATCCCTTAACCCACCCCTAAACCTACCCATCTCCACCCCCTGATCCCTAATCCTACCCCTAATTCTACCCATCTCCGCCCCCTGATCCCTAATCCCACCCCTAATCCTACCCATCTCCGCCCCCTGATCCCTAACCCCACCCCATAATCCTACCCATCTCCATCCCCTGATCCCTAACCCCACCCCTAATCCTACTCATCTCCGCCCCCTGATCCCTAGCCCCACCCATAATCCTACCCATCTCTCCACCTGATCCCTAACCCCACCCCTAATTCTACCCATCTCCGCCCCCTGATCCCTAACCCCACCCCTAATCCTACCCATCTCCGCCCCCTGATCCCTAGCCCCACCCCTAATCCTACCCATCTCCGCCCCCTGATCCCAAACCCCACCCCTAATTCTACCCATCTCCGCCCCCTGATCCCTAGCCCCACCCCTAATCCTACCCATCTCTGCCCCCTGATCCCTAACCCCACCCCTAATTCTACCCATCTCCGCCCCCTGATCCCTAGCCCCACCATCCTACCCATCTCCACCCCTGATCCCTAACCCCACCCCTAATTCTACCCATCTCCGCCCCCTGATCTCTAGCCCCACCCCTAATTAGGGTTGGGAATCGTGAGAAATTTTCCGGTTCCGGTTCCGGTTCCGATTCCGGTTCCGCCAAACGATTCCGGTTCCGGTTCCCATTCAATTAAAAATATTAGTAAGAGAAAAATCCACAATCCTTTTTGTGTTTATTTCTTATAGTACATGACAAATTAATTTAACAGACTGGTAATGTAAACAAACTCAAAATATTATTAAGCAATCTTTGCAAAAAAAAAAAAATTATATATAAAGGAAATTAAAAAATTCTGCATTCTCTATAATAATTTAGACCTCTCCTTTATTGTATCTCCAACAGTGAAGAATACCCTCTCAGAAGGAATAGTATATGCTTTAACATACATATGTGTGTAGAACAGAATATTTTTTAAAACGGTTTGAATGATTGATTCATAAAGACTTTACTTATTTCATTACTGGATAAATCAGCGCTCTAGCAGTTAATAAACAGAACTGCATGCGTCTTGCGGAAGAACATTGTTGCCGGAGCTACTTCTCTCTGTTTATGTCCATGACGAGTCACGCAGGCATTGGGCTACTCCGCAGCGGCTGCGATCCGCCGGTCAGTCTAAAGAAGTCCGAGTATTAACGCTTATTACAGGCTTTACGTAGTGATTCAAGATAAGACAAAAACACGGTTTGAAAAAAAAAACATTATGATGCACTCGCTCATTGTATATATTTTGTAAATTCTGAACACAAAAAATATACGGACTGCGTCTGTTTTGACCACTACCGTCAATGTTTACTCAAACTATAATCTCACTAATTCTGTAACGGAAATCATTTGAATATGTGAAACAAATAAATATTGAGACTGTGTGATTGTAAAGCAGTTTCATATTGACAACTGCTCTCTCTCTCTCAGCGCAAACAGATTTGAATGTAGGCTAGAGAGTGACTCGGCGGTCGGCGCGCGCAGCGTGCGTGTGTCTGTGTGTGACAAATGCAGCGCGTGTGAGAGCAAATCGCAACTTCAGTGGTGAAGTTTTTGTCATTTAGGAATAAGAACAAGGGCGTCTTCTACTCCCAGCACTTCGCCCACATGATGATATCGCATCAGAACCGTTTTCGGAACCGAAACTTAGGAATTTTGCACGGTTCCGATATTTTTTCAAAAACACAACCGGTTCTGGAAAAGAACCGGTTCTCGGTTCCCAACCCTACCCCTAATCCTACCCATCTCCGCCCCCTGATTCCTAACCCCACCCCTAATCCAACGTACCCTTCTCCGCCCCTTAGATCTGGATCCAACTCCGCCCCCTGGATCTTGTGTACTGCAATGAGGTGCTACTGGGATTTAGAGCAGTTTTCCAGTATGTTCTCAGAGAGGCGGATGTTCGGTATGGTTTGGTTGTTTTTGAAGTGGTTCCTGAAGAGTTGCTGTTGCTTTGAGCTGGAAGGGATTTCTGCAACATGCTCTTATTTCTTCTGCTCTACTTCATATTGACCTCTTTCTGTTCTGCATGTGTGTCAGCAGGGCCCAACTTCTTCCTTACCTCGACAGACCCACACCATCATAAGCCAGATGGGTTCAGGCGTCCCTCACTAAATCGGGCTACAAACCTCTGTGCTGCACGACTGCGGCCCCTGAAGCCTAATGTGGTCAAAACCGGTTTCCTGACGGATTAGAGCTTGCATACAAGATCTTAGCTTGATGCTAATGTAGTTGAGAATATCTAGGCTAATTAAAATATTAGGAGTGCATAGTGAGCCTTTAGCTCTGTCGTGCCTTAAGACAAATTGTCTCGTTTTCAGAGTCAGGCTCGCCTTGAATGGCACCCTGTGCATTTAATCTTCCTATCTCTACATTATTCAATAAGACGCTATAAGCTTATATCGATCTTGCTAAGGGTGTCACTGATTTGTCCTGCCTCATGGGACTATGGCCTCAATGTGAAAACAACAAGGATTAGGTCAGCAGTTTAAACATTTCTGCTAATCATGGATTAGCCCACATTTCCTCCAGAACACAGTCCCGGGACGGCCGCTTGATCACCTCTGCTTGATCCAACTGCTCCAGATCCGAACAAAAATCGCATAAACAAAAATTAGATGGCTCATTAGCTGAATCAAATTACTTTGGATGTTAAAACATTAGAGCTGGGCACCGATTAATCACATCCAAAATAAAAGTTTGTGTTTACATATATAGTGTGTAGTGTATAATTATGTTACATGCATGTATATGTTTAAGACAAATCTGTTAATTTATATTATATGTATATATAAATATTTTATATGTAAATAAGTATATATATATATTTAGGAAATATATGCATGTATATACTAATATATATATATATATATATATATATATATATATATATATATGTTAGTATATACATGCATATATTTCCTAAATATATACATTCTTATGTATTTAAAAGTCAAAAGTCTTTTATAGCTAGTTTGTCACGTTTGCCAACAGATGATTACTGATGAATGAATTGCGATCAAATTCGACCTTTCACAAAATTTCGGCACTGCGATTTGAAAATTCCCCCGCGATTTGCACGTGATAACACCCTGACCTGTCAGCGAGCTCAACGATTTGCAAATTGGGCTTAAATCGGACTTAAGATCCTGTAGTGTGAACTTGGCTTAAGACAACCGTCAAATCAAGAACCAATAGGAGCACAGAACCTGATGAGGCAAATAGTGAGACAACACCAAACCACCCCTTGATCCACAGTCGTGCTTCATTTTCCTTTTCAAGACAAGCCATGATCCAAATTAACTCCAGGCCCAGGGATGGTATTTGTTTGCTAGCCACCATTTCAATCCTGCATGTAAAAGCAGCTCACAGTCACCAAACATGTCGTGGATTGATGATTTAAATAAATCCAGACGAATCTTCTTGCGTGTCTCCATTTTTGACACGTTTTGACTGCTGTACAGTCTGACATGCATGACAACCGAGATCCCACAGTGTGACGTGGCTTACAATGGGGGCCATGTTCAATCTGACAAGCAACAGTTGTGAAGAACTAATATTAATAAATCGTACATTTGCATTTGCTCTGGCGTGAGAACCAACACCATTTTGGTGCACAACAGATTTGAGTATGGGCTTTTTGACTGGTTAGCAAGCACTCAAAACCCTCAAGAAACTGCATAGCTACATGCTAAAAATTACTCAGAACACCTTAGTAATCGCAAAGCAACTTTAGTTTGTTTCCTGCTGTGGGAAACTCCTTGTGTGCCGGCCACATTCCTTCCTCTCAGAGCCAGGACTTTTCTCTTCAGGGAATGGGATGAGCCTGTCGAACTTTGATAGGTGGGTTTCTTAAGCTAGCCGTCGGAGGATTCCTTCCACGTGATGATAGGACTGTGTGAAAGAAACCAGTCCCAAGTCCTGCAGCTGACTTCAGAGAAAGAATAATCTGCAGAGGATTGTGGGGGAGTGGGGCTTAGTTTTATGGCTCAGGATCTGAGCATGAGAAAATGAGATTCCAGTTCTCGTCTTTGATTTGGAAGAATTTCGATATTTTGAAGCGTAAATGGGTGTTTCTTCACGTACGGGCACTTTTGTTCTCACAGTGTCATTTCCAAATCCTTTATTGTGTATAACAGCATATATATATATATATATATATGAAGAGTTCAGATGCAAAAACCTCTAAATGCCATTTGAAATTTTCTTCTTTAATGATGATTTTTATCAAACTTGTATATTTAAGTTCAGTAATTTCACTTAAATAACAATTAATAGGTAAGTATCATTGCCATTTAAGTGAAATCACTGAACTTAAATATACAAGCTTGATAAAAATTATCATTCGAGAAGAAAATTTCAAATGGCACTTAGAGGCTTTTGCATCTGAACTCTTCATATATATATATATATATATATATATATATATACACTACTTATATTAATTAAAAAAATATTTAATATTTTGAATTAGCTTTTATTTTTATATTCAGTTTTCATCTTAGTTTAGGTTTTAAAGATTTCATTAACTTTTATTTTTCTAGTTAGCTTTGTTTATTTCAGTTTTTGTTATGTTAGTACAAAAATAGTTAGTTTTAGTTTTAGTTAACAATATTACTGACTGTGGCGGAAATTATTTAAATGCATATTTTTAGATTTTGCAATTATGGGTACTATTAAAGTTTATTTATCAAGTTTAAAGCATCAGTATTTTTTTTTTAAATAAAAATCAGTTTATTTCCGTTACGATCAATAATTGTAAAATGAAAGCCATTTGTTTTCTAGTAAAATAAGAATGACACCTTGCACTTGTAAAAAAAGCATGTATGAATGTATTATTATTTCACAGTTAAAAAAAACATTTGTGAAAATGACCCTTTTGTAAGGTTTATTCATTATTTTGAGCTCACAGCACTTGAAATCTTAAGTTTATGTATTTTGAAGGTAAATAAGTTATTTGAGTGACATAAAACTTATATTTTTGAGTGACAGGACCAAAATGCAAAATTTTAAGTTCAAATAAGTTCTTTACCTCCAAAAATCACATGAAATTACATTTTTACAAATCCATTTGGTCTACATTCACACAGTATGTGGACTGAAATCCTATTCGAATGACATTTCTGGAAATCCGTTTGGGAAATTGTGAGTTTCTCACTCCGTGTAAAAAGTTAAGAAAAAACTCTCCATGTTGTTGTTGTTGTTTTTTAGGCGTAAACCTACCAACATTCATTGTCATTGTCACAACCAATGCAGATATCTCGGAAAACGAAAGAGCGGCATACACTGGACAGATCAGATTCTAATCGGATACACATATAAACGGATTTGGACTCATAGTGTGAACGTAGCCCAAGACCCTCTAAGTCATGTTAAACAGACTCCACTTTAAGGCAGGGGTGATGTCATTACAGCCTTTTGTGCGCAGGACCCTGTGTGAAGCCTGGCAGTCCTTCCTGACGACAAAAGATGAATAGCCGCTCCATTCACACTCCACCACACAAAGGCTGTGCCTTCTGAGTGGTTTGCAAATCTACTTTTATGTAACATCCCGGAAGAGTGACGACTCTAAGAAAGTGCAAACGGTTTATTAAGTGAAAGGAAATCTAATAACTTGGCCTTGCTTACTCTTAGATGTTCTGCACCTGTTTGGCTTTTTTTGGAGTCACAACACAATCATTTGTTGATGGTCGCAAATGGCACAGGAAAGGAGACTGGGAAACGATGGGAAACCAAAGTTGAATTAGCAAAAAACAAGCGGTTCTTCGACTCACGAGAATGTACGTAATGCGCATCTGATATCAATCGCGCTCAGAGTAAATCTCCCATTCATAATGCTTTCTAGGTTACTGTAAAGATAGTTTCCCATCAATCTTTCTGATGTTGTGGCCACAGGAAGAACAACATGAAGTCCTTCATCCAATGCTAGGCACTTCCTTTCGAACTTTACGATATGCAGCATTTCTTAAAGTACTAGTAAACAACCTCCAATCCCACAAAACACGGGTAAAGCTGTTAAAAGCCCCTAGCGTGACGGAACAGGTGGATGTAATGGTTCTCAATTAGGATTATCGTCATCCACCCACTCCCATCTTTCCTTTCTGCTGACCCGCACGGGAAGTTCACAGCAGGCAGCATCTCAGCGGGTGCTTATGGTTTTTGTAAACCTCTTATAATTCAGATTTTATAGAAATAGTTGCTCTCTGTGGATTATTCATGTACTGTCGTCGCCATCAGGCACGAGGCTGGGAAATTATGTGGCCGCTCTTATCTTGCGTATTTAACAAAGAGTGAACATGCTTTTGCAACACGATGTGCAATTCTTTTTAATGAGTCATTTGGAGTCAAAGGATCATGGATGGAATTAACTTGCTTGATTATATAAAAAAATGCATGATTATAAGTAAATAAATGCTAAAATGAAACAGAATGAAACAGTTCATATGTCAGTGCCATTATTTTGTCTCAAGATGCACACCAGTAATGTCTTTTTCTAAGGCATGTTTATTATCTTAAAAATGCTGGGTTATTTTAACCCAATTTTGGGTCAAATATGGACAAACTCAAGCATTGGGTTAAAAATTTCATTTAAAAATGTAACCCAACGGCTGAGTTTGTCCATTTTTGACCCAAAATTGGGTTGAAACTTTTTAGAGTGTATAATAGCTAGGCTACTTAAATGCCCTGATTGAACTAAGGCCTAATCCTGGCTTAATCTAAGCCCTGTCTGTGAAACCAGGCCTTAATGTCTTTTTAAGTCCAATCAAATGAGTCAAGAAAGAGACTTTAAAAATCGGAAGTGATATTGCATCAAGTTAATTCATTATAGTTCTTTTAGCGTTGGCATTTATGAAGGTCTGTAGCTTTACTAACTGCACTATTCAGAGCCATACCTGATTACAGACTCTATTTCACTTTATTTCATTACCCATAATGCATTTACTCTGGGAAGAAAATATAAATGCACCAAAATCTAATTTCCTTCTGAGTGCAGGCAGATGCATTACAAGAGATGGTCCACTCGTATAGAAATGAATGAAATCATAGTCCTGGTTTATGGTTGAAAGTTAAAACTCCCAATCAAGTCTTGACTTGCACTAAATTGACAATGTTTGGGTATGATCTAAATGCATAAAGACCCTACAGAAAGATGATTTAGATCCTATCTCCCCACCTGGCTACTTAACTATAAGTATAACCAGCCTTTAAGGTCCGAGCTCATGTATTAAGACATTATGACATGGTGAACAACTGACCGAATTACATTTGCTTTGCAACTTGCATCAAATCTTAGTATTACCATTTCACTTTTCACAAGACAGCGCTTGAATTGTGTATTACATCCAGCTTCAACTGACTAGTACTTTTCCGATTGATGTAGTACAGTGAAGGGGAACCGTTTTAGAGGAAGTCCAGCGAGGGAATCTGGCATTAACCTGACTTCTTTATTTTATTTATTTCTTCCGTCTGAGTCTTTGTCCTGTGTCTAATGGTTCCTCTTCTGCCGTATGGGTGTGTGTTGTGAATCATGTGTCTGGTTCTGTTTCTGGGATGTTGCTGACTCACATCTGGAGCTCCTACAGGCATCTGGTTCTGATCGGGCCAAACCCACTCACTTTCTCAGCACGCTCGGGGTCTTTCGCTCTGTCCCTGTGCAGCACAGGAAACGCATGTGGATGATGGTGGCCTACTGGAATATTAACAAAGGTTCAGCAAAGGCAGCTGTGTGTGTGTGTTTGTGTGATTTATGCACTGCACCCAACGCTCCATTCAAACTAAGTGAGCCAGGTTTTTCAAAGCCAGTACAATACAACATTGCGACACACAATTCTTGTGTATAACGCTTTAAAGTTGAATAATACAATGGCAATAATCACAGTATCATAACCTCACAACCAAAGAGTGTCCTCTTGTTTCAATAAAATGAGGGATATGATTAAGGCACCAATGTTCAACAAATAATAAAGCTATTAATAATGATAATAAGCACCAAATGTTTTAATCATTAATTTTTTCATTGTTTTGAAGATTGGGTTGAAATTCTAAGGATGCCCTAATTTTTTTTTTAAAATCCTTTTATCAGGTAAAAATCATAATTAATTTCAAGCAAAACAAATAGATTTTTGCGTTTTATCCTGATTTTGTGCCTAGTACCTTTACCAGTGTTTTAATACCATTACTAATTGGTTTTTCGAAGAGTGTGCGTTTACGTTTTGACATTTAGAATTTTACATAGTTTTGCGATTCACAACGGGTAATTGAACCATAATAAAGATATCGAACTATATATTTTCGAATAGATTTTGCTTTTATACACTACCGTTTAAAAGTTTGGTACGTTTAAAAACAATATTTAAGTCTCTTCTGCTCGAGGCTACATTTACTGTATTTGATCATTGATACAGTAAAACTGTACTATTGTGAAATATTATCACAATTTAAAGTTCAAAACTAAGAACAGTTTTTATTTGAAACATTATAAATGTCATTACCCAAACCTTTAATGAGCATCTAATTGGCGACGTCATATAATCAATTACTCCGTAAACCCTCAGCTAATGCTGATTAGCATGCTTTGTGTAATTGTGCTGCTTTGCACCACACCAATGTTGCATCGATGGCTTCTGCGTCTCAGGAGAGTCCGCGGTTTGCCTTTGGGCTCAATGAGGCGTGAGGAAACTTCCTCTTCCCACTGCTGGCCTGTTTGCACACTGAAGCAAGCACGATTCCCAAAAGACCTGCTGCCACTTCCAAGAGCACTAAATATATACTGGCAACATCCATCAGTGCGAAACAGCTGAGCTGACATTTCTCCTTCATACCTCCTGTGTTGATGTGTTCTTCGCTTCTGAAAGCAAAATGTAGATTATATTAGGACTGATCTCCTATTGAGCTCAACTGTAGGGTTTTTAGGGTGTGTTTACACTCGTCATGGTCCGGACAAAAAAACAACAACATTTAGTCCTGGTCTGCTTAGCGTTGACACTGGCATGTTTGACACCGAACCTAAAGATAACAAGCCTTAAGGCATAAGGATACGTTCGCAACCTGATTGGTCGGCTTTTATGATGTTTATTTCGCGACTGAACTTACCGAACATCCAAAACAATGCTGTGTGCTGGGCTAAATCCGCTCGCTGTATGTGCGTAGCCTACACATGATGGTATTTTGACCAGCTTGAGAACTCACGAAGAGCTTATGAAATGTGTAAAGGAGTCAAAACAGCGGCAGGAATCCCTCCCTCACACACAAACAATCGGCTGCGAGGAGACGTGGTTCAAAATACTCAACTAAGTTGGTGGCGTCCACAATTTGTTGTATATATGATGAATATCAGTGCGTGTATAGGTTGGACATGATTTTAACGTGTGTGGCTTCCTGCGAATGTTTTACTTCACACACTATGGAAGGTTTATCAACATCCTGGTCCTGCACCCACACGAGGAGAGCATGGTGACGTCAAGGACTTATTATTTCAGGAAACACCTGGAGGAAGGAGAGATGGGCTTAACCTCTGACCTCCCTCTGGATTTGTTTATGTGTTTATCTTAGTTCGTTATGTCATTATTTGCTCTTCCTAGAAGTCTTGTGGAAGTGTAGAGCCTCAGTGATGTACAGTAAACCGTAAGCTTTAGTTTGGATCACATCACCTGACCTCGGTTAAAAGCAGTGGGGATTATGTAATCAAAAAAAAAGTTGTGATTTATTGACGTTTACATCTTCCCGTGATTTCTTGAAAAAGCGTAATATTGGGGTATTAAAGGGATAGTTCACTTTGAAATTAATTTTTGGTATGTTTTAGCTTACCTCAAGGGCATCCAAGATATAGGTGTCTTTGTTTCCGCAGTAGTTTCAATTTGATATTTTTAGGTCAAATCGTTGTAATGGAGGTCTATGGTCACCACCTCAAAGAGCATGCACAGAGAAGTCCAAATGAAATAAGATTAAATGACTTGTAAATGTAAGTACACATTGATGGCCTAAGACACGAAACGAGCGGTTTGTGTGAGACAACGAATTGTGTATATATCATTTTTACCTTTTGTAACCACAACCACGTCCAAGTGATCTGATGGCGCGGGCGCTTCGGTCTGTGCAAGCGTCGTAAGTGATCTCTCGCGCGGTTGCGGAAAAAATTCAACATTGTCTCTTGATATATTAAAATCGTCTTCCATTGCGATTTCCTGTATATCTAAAAATGTTTAGATCGTCACAGTGGAAGGTAACATTCTGTGTACACGCGCGAGAGATCACTTCCGGCACTTGCGCCCACACCCTCAGATCACTTGGATGTGGCTGTGGTTACAAGACGTAAAAACGATATAAATACTATTAGTTTTTTCACACAAACCGCTCGTTTCGTGTCTTAGGCCATCAGTGTGTACTTACATTTACGAGTCATTAAATCATGTTTAATTTGGACTTCTCAGTGCATGCTCTTTGAGGTGGTGACCATAGACCTGCATTATATGACTGACAGACAAGATAAAACCGGTGATTTATGCACACATACAAAAGAATTTGTCCAAAAAAAAAAACGTATAACTTGAAGTTCTAGTCTTATCTCCCACAGTTCCTCAGGGGTCTCGGTTTAGGCGGGTGTAAATTGAAGGGAGGCTTTGGTGTTTGCAGGATAACGGCTCTTTGCGTGTGGCCTGCGATTAGTTCACCGCCCCTGGGGTGCAGACACTTCAGACACGAAGCCCAGCAACCGAACAAAGACTGTCACGGTGGGGAGGAAGTGGTATAATTAACCCTTTCAGGTCACGTATTTCGTTCTCACACAATACTGCCATACATTCTGTTCCCGCCACAACTATAGACAACATTCCTCACTGAGCATTTCTTAGATAAAGCCTGTCTCGTTTGTTTTATGCATTACAATTTCAAGCAACTTGGAATATCAGGAATGCACGATCTTCATGACAGCCAGACATAACACTAGGGGCGAGGACGTTATGTAGTGAAATATCAGACGCTGCACCGAAGACAGTGAGTGTTCGGGATGTGAAGCGACTTGGCTAGCCGGACTGGTTTATATTAGCTCAGGGTGGTCTGTTGTGACTCCAGAGTGCAAAAATGTGAATAGAGATGCAAAAAGGCACACAGACACAGTCCGCCTGGCTGGGCTGGGACGGATTGAGGATCACAATGCGTCACTGTTGGGGTGAAGGACAAAAGAGACTCTCTGTCCAATCCGGGACTGTCCCACTGAGTTCAGCTCCAAACCTCAATCAAACACACCCGAACCAGCTAATAAAGCTCTTACTTGGCATACTAGAAACTTCCAGGTGGACTCTGCCCTTCCGAGAGCAGGTTTGGATACCCCTGTACTAGAGAGAGAGCTCAATGAATGAGGAATGATGCCGATTCTGACCCTACACGAAAAGAAAAACACTCCTGACGCTGCAGCAGTCTTGGCTCTGGTTGATGTGGAGAGATCTTACATTTTTGTGGGCTGCACTTGTAGTTTTAGACGGGCTCTGGAACAACATACCAGACACGGAGAGTTATTTTTTTCTTCCTGGAAATGAATCCTGTAAAAAAAAAGCTGGAGGACACTTTCCAAGAGTTGCTAAAACTGATTCAGAACAGACTAAGCGGTTAAACTACACTGTGACACAAAGGCCCCATTTAACATCTCAGTTAATAGACTGAGATTTAGCCAGGATTAGGCCTTAGTTCAATTAAGGCATTTAAGCTTTAATAAATGTGCCAAAACTATGGCACTGACATGTTTAAAGATTACGTTTAACAGTTATGTAATCATTTTCGAATTATGATGTTGTCTATCTATCTGTCTCTGTCATTATTGTTATAAAATATATTAAAATAGTTTATAAAATATTGGTTGATGTGACATCTTGGATGTAACTTGAATTTTTCTTTAATATTTGCTGTCATTCACACAAGTCTATGTCGAATGTGAAGAAATTTGGGACATACATGACACATGTGACAAGTCCCGGTGAAACTGTAATGAGCTTGATGTATTTTTGATGTAAAAATCCACTTTGTCCATCAATTTGGTCATCCGCTAATGTCGTTTCTCGTCCGTAACATCCGTTAATTACATAATAGTTTGCTGACATTGCAGTTAGCAAAGCGTGTGATTATTAAAAAGAGTGGAAAATGACGCTAATTCCCAGCTCAGGAAGGATGCCCTGGGTCAGATCTGCGTCCGCCTCTCTCAAACTCACGAGACCCGAGCCGGTGATCTAATGACCCCGTCCTTCCTCCACTCAGGCTTGAGTCCCACAGGATTCACCCATAAGCCCCAGCGTTATAGCGCCGATCCCACTACTAGACCACGACAAGGAATATTTGGATAACAACTTCTGCTAACAGCCTGTCAAAACTGATAGAGACAGAGAAACAATAAACAGTTTGTTAACGAAATAAGAAATCTGGGATTCTTTTCTGTTTTCTTTAGCAAAACAAAAGTAAAACTAGAAAGTGATTGAGACCAAATTAAAAGTTTGCCAATTTTTTTTGGTTCCTTACAACTTTTTGAGGAAGACTACATCTCATGAATATTAGCCATAAACAGCTTTTGCACTATTGAACATTTAATAATTCTCCAAAACTGACTTACTTCTTTGGAAATCAAAATTAGATGTTTAGCAAAATGTTCATGCTGCTCATTTCTATACAGTGGAAGTGAATGGAGACTGGATTGTTACACTCCAAAAAGGTCAAAGTTCTTGTGTTATATTTATTCCAAGTCTTTTAAATTCATGAGACAGCTTATTGTTGAGGAACAGGCATTTGACGTGCTATATTTCAGAATAAATGTGAATATAATTTAAGTGCCAAAAAATGTAAATGTTAGATTGTATATATAATATTGTGCACAAGTTGTATGGACTACTTTTAAGGTTTTATTTTCCAGTGTTTATGGAGTTTGAAAAGCTTGAATTTCACTAGATTTTCTTTTTGGGGTATGTATTTGGAAATTTATGAATCAATAAATATCTTTTTATGATTATATTGTTACTTTTAACATATCAGAACGTGATGGGTTTCTTTTTGACACTGGTTTGTTTTTATTCTATAGCTGTTGTTGGCTGAACTTTGCTTCTTTTGTGGAGCCGGTTTTATTGTTTTTAACGCCGCAGAAATGAAACCTATATATTTTCTTTCTACATATTAAGCTCTGAAACACTTGTTTATTTTATATTGACTCGGTAAATCCATTTGACACATCCCCTCTCTGTTTGCAGACTTGAATTTACCATTGTAATATAGACGGACTGTGTGAATACTTCTCAGTGTCTGCTGAAGTGTTATTAAAGGGTCTTTTGCTACTGTCTATGAGCATCTCTGTTTATTCTCTAGTCATGATGAGGGATGGCTAGGGCAGCTGCTCTCTTCCAGAGGTCAGAGGTCAGACTGGACTCAAAGAGTCACGCTGGGATCTTTGGCTGCATCAAAGCCCATTGGTGGCCTGTAGTTATTGGCTGTTTTAGTGCATTACTTGCATAACATCCATTGCTTTAAATGGCATTTGTGTTTGCAGTGAAATAGCTCAAATAACTCCGTGGTTTATTTTTGGATCAGTAGATTTGATATGAACTGATATCAAATAATTTATTGTGCAAAGATTCCAATGACATGGAAGAGAAGAGATGTTGAATAAAGTTGTTATTTTTAGGGGTTTTGTACCCACAAAAAGTATTGTCATTGCTTCACAACATTAAGGTTGAACTACTGGGGTCACATGGACTATTTTAACAATGTTTTTACCACCTTTCTGGGCCTTGAAAGTTGCAGTGATGTAGTCAATGGAGGGACAGAAATCTCTCAGATTTCATCCAAAATATCTTGTATTTTTGTTCCGAGGATGAACGAAGATTGACATGAGGCCCGGGTGAGTTATTAATGACAGAATTGTCATTTTTGGGTAAACTATCCCTTTAAGTTTATGGGATGTAGAATATGGGTATGCCGAATAATTTGCCTTAAGTACTAATGAACAGCTAATATCCTAGTAATATGCATGCTAATACACGACTAGTTCATAGTGAGACCCTAAACTTAAAAGTCTGTTACCATAATATATTATGTAAAAATATATGTATTATATAATGTATATATGTTAGATTTTATATTACTTGTATTAATAAATTTAATTTTTATTTTATTTTTTTCCTATACTGAATTATTATTTATAACAATTTAGCACATTCTCCTCAATTATTTTCATGACAATTGAGCACATTTCCCTATTTATGATTAATAATAATCATCGAAAATGTATACTTTTACTGTTTGTAATTCTCATGAAAGATAATTAAGGAGAATACGCTAAATTGTTATAAAAATAATTCAATATTGGAAAAAACTCAAAAGTTTTATATTAATTTATTTATATAATAGTCATATAATATAATTATAATATCATAATTTTATTTTTTAATATATAAAAAAATGAAGTCTGTCTGTTTTAGGACTATTTAGATGTATTTCGTTTGTGACACTTGTTTTCAATAAAAAAAATATTTTTTGAAGGTAATGATAATCATCATTGAGAGTATTTTTACTTTTGACTTTGTAATTCAAATGAATACAATTGAGGAAAATGTGCTTATAATGTCGCCGTGGGGAAATAAATAAAATAAAGGATTATATTATTAATTTTTATACAAGTAAGTAGATAATGTAAGTATTAGTATTATTATTTATTAATGTATTTATCTCATAAATCCGCTTTAAAGTAGTGTCCCACACAGTTCAGGTGTGTGGTGAGTCATGATGTTTGTGTTTGGCTTCACAGCAATCTGATCTCCATCTGCTCTGACCTGTAAGAATGTTTCCCTGGACGTCCACATTGGTTAAAACTCCCACACACCCCTGGGTCCTGGACGCATTAGCACCTCAGAACGTCTGGAGTATGTTTTGTGACATTACCGCTCAGGCGGGAACAGATTTTTTTGGCGGGAAAGCATCTGATAAAGTGAGGACCGCCATGTTTTCTCACACATGATCCACGCAGGCGGGTTTCGAAGCGGAGATTAGGGAATTGTTTGCACGCACACGCCAGCTGGGTTCACTTTGCCCTGCCAGAACACCGTTAAACACAGATAACTCATCGTATCTGGCTTTGGTGGCCTCGCAGGGTCTGGGATGAGGAGGGGTCCGGGTGGGCTCTTTTGCTCATGACACATTTTAGATGCCTGACTGCACGCTGACCCCTCCAAAATCCACACGCGTTCGCCCAGAGACGTCTGAGAGCTGACATCTCCAATGAGCTGGACGACCCTGTCTGCTTTTGGCTCGTGTGACACACGCCACACACCCATCATAAAGCAGGCTAGAGAGGAAGCCCGCTTGGGTTAAATCTGTCTGTGGCTTTTTTAGAGACGTCCCACTCTTGCAAGAGGATAAAACCAGACCTGAATTGCAAAACAAACACAAACGCAGCGAGTAACGCAGCTTTGGGGAAGAGAAGTAGCATCACTGATAGACGTTTAAGCGGATAATATACAGTCATTATCACAAAAGACTTTGAGTCTGAAGGGGTTTATTTTGCAATAATGACCGACTTCCTGTTTGTTATCTTGCGTATACAATTTGTATGATTTAAACTGGCGCAGTTTAACTTAATGGCCAAACAGAATGTGCATTAAAACCATTATGAGACCGTATGCAAATTTGTTCAATGCATTTTTCCCATACTTTTCAACCAAGAGTATTTAAAAAAAAATCTATAGAGCCCCCATGGCACTATTAATTCAGTTATTCTGCTCACTGGCCATGTTAATGAAGCTTTGTTGTTGTTTTTCGGTCAGTGGCCATAAATGTAAAGGAATTACATTAAAGGAATGAGTTAAATGCATTAAAAATCCATTTAAAAATAATCAACGCATGTTTTCCATACTTCTCAACCAAGTGCATGATGATGTGCTCCAATATACGACACTTACAAACAAAATGTGCATTAAAACTATGGAATTCGTATTATGATATACATAAAATCATGGTGTTCACAGAATAATTCTTTAATTTATTAATTCAGTTTTTCTACACATAGGCCACAATGTTTCAAGTTTTTCTCTTTTTTTATCACTGGCCATGAATTCAGTGACATTTCATTCAAAATGTTAAACAATCTAGTTAAACATCAGTCATTTTTACCATGCTGTTGGTAAAAGTGCATTAAATCGCCATCACATAATTTGTCTTTGAATTAATAAAGCACATTTATAGCATATTGAAGTACATTAGAATTCAATTACTCTGTGCTAGTTACGCTTTTTTTTGGCCATCATTGGCCATCAATTCCATGATTCAAAATATGCATTCAAAATAAAAATGTATGCCCTAGTTATTTAAATCAAGGCCTATTTTTTGGCTCTGTTCGAGCAAGAATGTGCTAAGAAGAGATGTCCAATTTCAATTAATGTTCTTTATGCTTGTTTAATGAACCAAAAACAATTATTGCACATGCACCTGTGGAACAGAGAGACAATTAAGATCACAGCTACAATAATTCACGACATAAAGAGACCTTTCTACTCTGTAAAACCCCATAAGATCCCACTGCATGAGGACTGTGTGTCCATAACGTAAGACACCTAAGGCAGTGTAAATGACATATACAAACAAAAAAAGCACATTAAAACATTTTTATATTCACAGAATTGGGATTAGAATTAATAAAATAGTATTCATGGCATTTTATAGTGCGTTATAATTCAATTACTCTGCACCCTGGCCACGCTGATGCAAGTTTTGCTCTGTTTCTGGGTCAGTGGCTGCATAGATGGAGGCTTCAGGAGAATTAAGGTTTTTACTGAAATAAAAGGTCCAGACGGGGCACTAAGAGGCGTGTGGTCTAAGAATAAACATACTGACACACACACACACACACACACACACACAATTCTCCCTGAATGACTCACTCAAATACTCTGTAACAAAAGGCCAGTCTCCACTGTAACACTATGAGCAATCAATAAATCAATACTGAGTACTCAGCCTAATGATGTCATCATCAGACCCCCACGATGACCCAATCTGAATGGAGACCCTTTTAACAAATCGGTTTTTGCTAAGGCGTCTGAATACATGCATTCACTATCGCTGTTGTGAAAATATTCCCTCAGAAGTGTGATGTTTCTGAGAGAATACAGCGGCGGAAACCATTACTGACAGTGGACGTTGTTCCCGGCTGTTTTTAGCGAGACATTTGATAGTGAAACCCTGGAGTGTTTCTCTCATTACGGTGGTCTCCCCGGCTGATGAGGGTTGTGCCCCTTTCAGCTGGTACCTTCTGGCAAATGCGCCAAGGTCAATAATGCAGTTCACTCATGCAAAAACACATCAACAGTCTGTAGGGCTACGCAAAATGGTGTTTCAAGCCTTTTCACGAAATTCAGATGGCGCAAATGTTTTGTTTTGTAAAAGTCTCAGATGTTGACTTTGTGCAAGCATTGTTCATACTGATTTGACAGAGCTGTCCGAGTCTTGATATAAACAAACCTTGTTCCGACTTCTTTTGTCTGGTTTTCAGTATTGTAGACGGGTTTGTGTAAGTAAACAGAGCCCGGCCCTGCTAGAGGATGTGTCGTAGTCACTAAGCCAGACGCAAACATGTCTCTGCTGGTTCAGCATCTCAGTCAGAATTTGACGTAAACAGAATGAGAACATGGATCCATCATGCCTTGTTACCACTGTGCAGGCTGGTGGTGGTGGTATAATGGTGTTGGGGATGTTTTCTTGGCACACTTGAGGCCCCTTAGTGCCAATTGGGCATTGTTTAAATGCCACGGCCTACCTGAGCATTGTTTCTGACCATGTCCATCCCTTCATGGCCACCATGTACCCATCCTCTGATGGCTACTTCCAGCAGGATAATGCACCATGTCACAAAGCTCGAATCATTTCAAATTGGTTTCTTGAACACGACAATGAGTTGACTGTACTAAAATGGCCCCCACAGTCACCAGATCTCAACCCAATAGAGCATCTTTGGGATGTGGTGGAACGAGAGCTTCGTGCCCTGGATGTGCATCCCACAAATCTCCATCAACTGCAAGATGCTATCCTATCAATATGGGCCAAGAATGCTTTCAGCACCTTGTTGAATCAATGCCACGTAGAATTAAGGCAGTTCTGAAGGCGAAAGGGGGTCAAACACAGTTTTAGTATGGTGTTCTTTATGATTATTATAGTATTACAGCTTGAGATTAAAATTATATAATATTTTAGACTTAAGGACAATCATTGAAAGGTGCTTTTCCATTTAAAACACAATATTCAAGTAGGGTGGCTTTTTAATCTAAATTTGTTGCCTTTAAAGCAGGGGTGCCCAACCCTGCTCCTGCCGATCGACTATTCTGCACAGTTCATCTCCAACCCTAATCAAACACACCTGCCTTTAATGTTCAAGTGATCCTGAAGACCTTAATTGGTTGCTTCAGATGTTGAGATAAACTGTGCAGGATAGTCGATCAGCAGGAGCAGGTTAAAGCATATTGAAAAAAAGCATTAAGCATATTAAGAGAATGTCTTCTGCATTCTCTTCATTTGCAAGATCAAGGTTAAATGAAAAGCAAGTGAGACCATACAGGGTTTGTAAATGTGGGGCCGTCCCCTACAGCGGTTGCCATGGTTACATGCCCGGGGGGGGTGGGCAACATGTGCATCCATCCTCGGAGTGCCATGTGCAGTGAGCTGGCATGGTGGAGGGTGAGGAGGGTGAGGGGGGCGAGTGGGAGAACAGCTGTGCCTCCACCCAGGAAACGCATCAGGAGGTCAGACAGATGCGAGCCTCCGTCTCATGAGCTCACCGCAGTCCAGATGAACTTCATCAAGTTGTGAGACATTATATAAGCTGGATTTGGGGTTTGTTGTCAGGGCAGGAATCCCAGAATGAGCAAATGTTTTTGTAGGGATAAAAACAGACTTTATTATGGAGCAGGTTATACAAAGAATGAACAAAAACTATTCTAAACTGTGGCGTTCAAAGAATAAACAGTGTCTTGTGTGTGTATACAATGGTAACTAGATTTTTTTTTTACATTTTGAGAAGAAATGTTTGCATGTGCTAAACTGACTGCCAGGATATACGGGTTGTGGATGGTCGTTGCTGTGTAATGGCTAAGGTGTTCAGAGTTGCTTTTAGTGATTACTGGGGTGCTTGCTAGGCAGTTTAATGATGCATCTGTCTGTTCTCTATGTTTACATATCTTACACATCGGTTTATTGATAGACATACACTTGTTAATGCTGATGGTGAGGAATTACAGTTGGAATATCCCATAATGCACCTCAAACTGAGTAGCTTATCACTAAGAAACGTCCTGCTCGAGTCGTCCTTGCGATGGAGGTTCAAGTTGAATAACTCGCGCTTGGATTGATATGGTAAAATCGACGCAATCATTACAGTCACCGAGCTTTAGGAAGACTCCGGAGCTGAAGTTCAGATATGTTAATGGGCGTTTTGTTTTCCGACACACACTGTAAGCTGTCGACCAATCACAACCGACTGGGCCGTCTGGCCAATCAGAGCAGAGTAGTCTCGCGGAAAGGAGGAGTTTATTAAGACTGATTCATCCAATGAGTCCTTTGTGAAATATTGAAAATTGTGGTGATGTGCAATGTATAATTATGTTTTTTTTTTTTAACTTGAATGCATGTAAACCTGTTGTAGAAGACCTCCAAAACTAAATTAAGAAACTTTAAAATAGCATAATAAGGGCACCTTTTAACATAAATAAATAAAAAAAATCAAGATATTATGCTTTTCCTTATGAAGCAGAAAGCGGCTGTGCATCTCCAGTCTTTCTTTTGGCTGAGCTGTGATACACTTGTACCGCCACGACCCTGGAGAACAAGAGAGAGGAAGAACCATAGGGGCGGCATTCATTAACCATGTGTGTGTTTCTTTACTTAAGGCACAATTGCTTCTGCTCTAAATAGAGAGCATGTGCATCACTGCAGCCTCTTCTAAACACATCGCATGCAGTGCACAGCGAGATCAGCTGACTGTAATCGTCCAAAGTATTTCAGTTAAATATTAACATAAAGCCTGAGGGTGTCAAACAGCCTCAGAGTTCAGAGGAAAAGCCTTTCTCACAATGGTAGACTCCATGATGGAAAGAGGGAGGTGATGGCACTTTGTCATTGTGGCTCTTCTAAAAAGACCAGATCTGATTGGTCAGTTGGTGAGAATAATAATGACTTTTGAAGCTGCTGCCATTTTGGATAATTTTACATGTCGGACCTACCTTTTTAAAATGTTTAATTTGACATAGATTTAAGTGGTTTTTACTATCACTGTAAAAAAAAAAAATTTTTTTTCTTTTGTCAAATCAACTTAAATAATTTATTTAGTTGAGATAACTTATTATTTTGAGTTTCTGATGATTAAACTAAGCCTCCTTATTGTATTAACTCACTTTTTCTAGTTAAATCAACTTAAAATTTTAAGGCAACCACGTTACCTAATTTTTTAAGTTAAACCAACAATATTTGTTTACAGTGTGTACTTCGAAACTCTATAAAGTAACACAATGTCTGCACCCATATTCACATACTCATACTATGCACTAAAGTGTGTACTATACTTCACTATTTAGAACATGAAGCAGAAGTGTATCCCAAATTTTGAGATACTTCCGTGTGAGAAACTATAGTTTGCTATTTTACTTGTAGGGTCATACTAAAATATGACCCTAAATGTAAGAAGTCCGCCTCGTCCTTTAAGTGTTTGTGGGTAATATTAGCTTTAAAAAAAGGAAATCCACTGATAAAAGAACATCGTTCTGACACTGTTTTTTAATTGTTTAGTACTAGTATCGTAAATTCCTCAAAGAGTGTTTTATGCTACATTTTTGTATTGAACTATTTTTGGTTTTCTTTTTGTTTCAGTTTCATTTGGCAGTCCAGTTAAATAATTTGTGTATTTGTTATTTATATATTATAATCATTTTTATATAAAGAAAATTCAAGAAAGAAATGTTACAAATCAGGGTTGATATTTTCTGTTTATTCAACAATACAAATGCGCTTTGCATTGCATTTTGGGATAGAGTTTTGCATGCGGTGTGCTCTGTTGTATGCTACACATTGTAGATAATGTACTGCAGTTGTCATCTGGGTAAAATGTGCATGTGCGCACAGTATGCATACTATAAACTGCAGATATGTATGGCGCTATGATATCCTGAACATTTAAATTCTCGTGAACTATTTAGAGCTACAGTAATACGATCTACAGATGAAATCTGCTGTTAATCTGTTCCTTGCTGTGTCATCCATTAAAATACAATTGTCGGGCCAAAATAATTCACGTCGTCATTTTTTGTGTGTGTTCCAGGGCAAATATTGATGAGGTGGAGACGGAGGTGGTGGAGATCGAAGCCAAGCTTGATAAGGTAAGACACTTTAAAGCGATCACTTGACCTTCACTTTACCCCGTCGCAGCACATTGAGGGCACGCGTTTGTAAAAGCTTAGTCCTTTGTTGGAAATCACATTTAATACCCTCCAAGACCTCTGTAGCCAAACACTGACATCAGACGCTCCTATAGCAAGGTCAAACGGTCAACCTCAGGCTTTACGGATCATCATGTGCAAATGTTGTTGCAAATCCAGCATAGAAAGCAGAAAACAGTCTGTTTTGTCATTAGAGAGTAGAAAGAGCGTGCGCAGAGAGACTTTTGTGGTGTCACTGAGATTAGTGTGGCGTTCTGGATTAGCGTGTAGTGATGGTAATCGTGTTTAAATGCCGTAAAGATGGCTGGACCTTATTTACGGGAGGATCTAATACTGTAATACTAAAGTCTATTCTAATGCTGTCAATACACTAGCCTTTGGGCAGTTGACATTTTATTTTATTTTATTTAGTATTTTATTTTAGTTGATATTTTATTAATTTTAATTTTATTTTGCATGAAGATTTTCTGATCTTTTTATAGTAATTTAATATAAATTAAATTTGCCTTATTAATTACATTGGTCTCATATTAATAAAAAATTATTGCTAGTTATGTTGACAAGTTACAGTAATATTTGCCAATTTCTCATTAATGCAATTATCTAATCTACCAATCACATGGCAGTTGCTTCAATGCATTTAGGGGTGTGGTCCTGGTCAAGACAATCTCCTGAACTAAGCAAAGCATTTGTGAAGCCACAACACACACAACCTTGAGGCGGATGGGCTACAACCCCACCGGGTACCACTCATCTCCACTACAAATAGGAAAAAGAGGCTACAATTTGCAAGATCTCACCAAAATTGGACAGTTGAAGACTGGAAAAATGTTGCCTGGTCTGATGAGTCTTGATTTCTGTTGAGACATTCAGATGGTAGAGTCAGAATTTGGCGTAAACAGAATGAGAACATGGATCCATCATGCCTTGTTCCCACTGTGCAGGCTGGTGGTGGTGGTGTAATGGCATGGGGGATGTTTTCTTGGCACACTTTAGGCCCCTTAGTGCCAATTGGGCATCGTTTAAATGCCACGGCCTACCTGAGCATTGTTTCTGACCATGTCCATCCCTTTATGGCCACCATGTACCCATCCTCTGATGGCTACTTCCAGCAGGATAATGCACCATGTCACAAAGCTCATTTCAAATTGGTTTCTTGAACATGACAATGAGTTGACTGTACTAAAATGGCCCCCACAGTCACCAGATCTCAACCCAATAGAGCATCTTTGGGATGTGGTGGAACGGGAGCTTCGTGCCCTGGATGTGCATCCCACAAATCTCCATCAACTGCAAAATGCTATCCCATTAATATGGGCCAAGAATGCTTTCAGCACCTTGTTGAATTAAGGCAGTTCTGAAGGGGAAAAGGGGTCAAACACAGTATTAGTATGGTGTTCCTAATAATCCTTTAGATGAGTGTATATTCTTATAGATTATATATTCTAATATACATTTTCATTTTTTCTTGCTAAATTATAAAAAAGTTCTAATTGATGCTAAAACTGGTTAGCGAACAAGATCAAAATCATGGTTCTGGATCATTACAGTCTGCGGTGAAGCTGTTATTTTGCTGAGCCTGATGAAATGATCAAAAGTTGCATGTTGTTGTAATTCAAATGCATGGAAACGGCAAACAACAACAGCATGAGAGAAAGACAATTCATCTCTCTTGCGTCATTGTGCTTAAAACAGTAATGCATAACACACATGAATGAGACCATCACGCATGCAGAGTCGACGTGTGCATATTTACACAGACTCGTGCATACATATGCATATAATTATTTTTAGGAAACTAACGTTTGGATTCTTACTCACAAACTGAACAACATTTTTGCATGACAGTTTCTTGTTGGATCTCGCGTCTGGCCGTTCAGACGTCGAGTCTGTGGGTCTGTTCGGCAGCTGTGTAGAACAAGGCCTTTCTGTTTGTTGGTTTGACTCATGAGGAGAGTGTGGGAAATTAAGAGATTTTCCCAAGCCGATATAGTCAAGCTTTCAGAGTGTGTGGACGTAATCGAAACAACACCTGAGGGAGGAAAGAGGAAGAGAAAATTCAGAAGAAATCAACGATTCTGGAAAAAAGGGAACTAAGCTTTTGTCCTTTGGTTCGTGTCAGACTGTGACAGACACATGGAGCCCATCTGAGAATGCGTCCCATCAGGCATAAAACAAACACACAACCACATGTGAAAGCCCTCCACGGAGTCAGGGGATTTGTGGCATGTGTGAAAGTGGGAAATTTTTGCCTTGGCCTCTACATGTGGGATCTAGTAATTGGCACATTAGTGAGAAGTATTACCGCACAGATGAGACCGCACCTGTTCTGTCTGTGTTTGCGTGATTTTAACGGAAATCGGGTTACGACCTGTTCGCACCAAGAACAATAACAGTTAAGATTTGGTAAAAATCGTTCTAAAAGCAAAAAAATAATCCACAGCACAACTATAACGATACCGGCACAGAGAAACTATATCGTTGGAATCACTTTCAGAACGTTTTTGGAATGACAGCCAATCAGAATCCAGAGCAATTGAAGAGGCAAATGACAAAACTGCAGCGTGAATAAAATTGTCCGCTAGGCCTTTAAAGTCAATCTAATGTTGTACACGCAGGGTCATCCATGTACATAAACATTATCTTCTGATTCTAAAATTAATGAAACAAAAATATTAACTTCTAATATACAGTATTAACTAAAAACTTTCATTAACATTAACACATTATATGAACTAAAGAAGAATGCAAAATGATAATACTATATCAAAATAATAAATATATTTATTGTAAATATTTCATCAAACAATTATGTTATGCTGCAATATATCAAGAGGTTTTAATTTTCTGCTATGCCAGCACAGTTGAGGTTATGATTTTATTAAGTTGTAAACGTTTTCTGCTGATTCTTTAAAACATATTTTATCTATGGATGGTTTTTATTGTGTGTTATGTTAACTCTTTCCTCTCTTTGTTTTTCTGTAATAGCTGGTAAAGCTGTGTGGTGGTATGATTGAAGCTGGGAAAGCGTACGTCACCGCCAACAAGCTCTTTATCAATGGCATCCGTGACCTATCCCAGCAGTGCAAGAAGGACCAGATGATATCGGTAATATTTCATTATGTACATGTCACACACTCGGCTTTCTGTCAGTTCTGATCACAATGAGAATTGTACGGAAATCGGATTCCTAACGATTCCATTAAAGGAGACCTATTATGCAAAATTCACATAATAATAATAATCTATCTAATCTATATAATGATATATCTAATAATCTAATCTATTAACGCAGTGTTTGTACTACACAAAACACTACAGAAAAATTATACTATTTAAATTATATAAAATTATACTATTATTTGATTCAACTTTTTTATTTGGTTCATTATTTATTTTCATTTGAATATTTATTATACATTAAATGTATTTATTATTATTTATTTTCATTTGAATATTTATTATACATTACATGTATTTATTATTATTCATTTTCATTTTAATATTTATTATACATTACATATGTTTATTTTTATTTATTTTCATTTTAATATTTATTATACATTACATGTATTTATTTTTATTTATTATTATTTTTTTATATTTATTATACATTACATTAATTTATTTGTATTTTATTATTATTTATTTTCATTTTGATATTTATTATGTTTTTTAAAAAAAAACTATGATATTATTTTCTAATTTAACATATATTACTTTTATTGTTTTAATTTTTTTATGTATTCTTTTGTTTTTAAAGTAGACATACCATTTATTTATTTAAAAAAAATGTGAATCGTCCAAATTATTTATTATTATTTATTTTCATTTTAATATTTATTATACATTACATGTATTTATTTTTATTTTATTATTATTTGTTTTCATTTTAATATTTATTATACATGACATGAATTTATTTTTATTTTATTATTATTTATTTTCATTTTGATATTTATTACAATTTGTAAAAAAATATGATATTATTTTCTTATTTAACATATATTACTTTTATTGTTTATTTTTTTATTTTTAAAGTAGACCCATCATTTAAAAAAAAAAAAATCTGAATCTTCCAAATGTGTAATTCTGTGACAAAGTGATTGAGTCTTTTTGGCCGATTCAGTCTCACAAGAGTCATTCATTCATGAATCGGGCCTTATTGTCTGAAACCAGTGAGGAAAGTAGGGAAATGTATAGTCTATTTTTCTGGTGCTCAACATTTCTTGTTCATCATATTCTTTCACAGTGGCACTTGAGACGAAACAACGTGGAAGTTCAAGAACCGTTATCAAAACTGTACACCACAAATCGTCCAATTGTAGTATTGTTTTCCATGTTCTCAAGCCTACACGTCTGCTTTTAATTGCGAGTTCTTTACTGGCAGGCTCGCTGACATGAGGGCGTCAGTCTCAGACACTCATTGACCTTGATTAGACATGGATTCAGTCAGAAGGCACCATGCTCCTGTGCTCTCGCCGTTCTCTCTCAGCAGTGCCAATAGGGTTAGACTCATTGCCGCCATCTGTAAATGCTATTAAGAGTCTTTTTGGCTTCTCTTCTCTTGTACCCAGCTGACTAATGTTGAGCATCTTATTAAAACCTGCTGCTATTTGCATTTTCCACAGTAAAAACATCAAGTCAGCCCCACAATTACATTTCCATTTCGACAAAAGCCTGTTGCACGCACACAGCAGGGCTAGTTTTCCTTGTCTGCGTGGCCCAGAATATGAATCAACGATGATACGAGAATAAACACGCGATTGAATTACCAGTATGACTCTGTTGATTTTGATCAAACATTGTTTGAATTTTGAGGATTGTAAGCTTTTTTTTGTGTGTGTATTTTCACAGGATTGCCTGGAAAAATGTGGCGAGAGTTTGCAGGAGATCGTCAACTACCACATGGTGCGTCTCGTGTTTTTTCTCATTTCTTTTCTGTGGGACAGGTCCACTGATCATGTTATGAAATGTTAATGTGTTCTTCTCCATCATGTGTCGCTCTGTTCTAGTGTGCCCTGGATGTGATGTGTGTGAATAATTGAACATGCTATGATGCCGTGAATCATGAATGATCCTTGTTTCTCATCAGATTGGATGTAAATCATAAATGATGCTCTGTCGGTTGTTGTGAGCGTCTCTCCTGGTCATAAGAGACCGTATCTAGAGCAGTGGTTCTCAGCTTGTTTTGCTTTTGTTTTGCTCCTACATTTCGTATTTGGCATCAAGTGGTGACGCAAAACAGCAACAGAATTGTGCAAAAGCAATCAGAAATGTCTTTGGGATCAGATGCTAACATTGATTTATATTATGATTTATATCATATTGTTTCTGGCATGTGCTTCAGTCGGAAGGGACTATTGTTAGTTTCTAACACCCATTCGTCTGTTCGTACAGCGTATTCTTTTTTCTAGGCCTCGTGAGGTGCCAGATCTGACCCTTGCTGTCCCGGCCGTCTCTCTGTTAACTAAGCTTTACACTGAGCGTTTAGTGTGCTCTTTAGAGAGAGCCCAGCAGAGCCACATGAGGAAATGACATCACAAACAAGGTTAAAGGGCAAGGTCATCAGAGGGCTGGCTAGTGAATCCTATGGTGTGTGTTTGTGTGTGTTGGACAGCACCTGAGCAGTGTGTGCAGTGAGGTATAAACATGAACGCTTGAGGGTCACTTATATAAATGGATGCAGAAAGACAAACACATGCCTCAGTGCACACGAGCACTTGCACTGAGACACCCCTCCATTAATGCAGTATCACTCCTACCAAACTGAACACGGCTTTTATAACTCAACTGTGTTAATCATGGTCATATGTGTTCTTTATCATACACAATCTAAACAATGCTGGGTTGTTTTAACCCAAATGTGGGTCAAATATGAACAAACCCAAATGTTGGGTTAAAAATATCATTTAAAATTTAAAACTTTCAACTGTAAATTTTCTTTATTACATTTTTAACCCAATGTTTGGGTTTGTCCATATTTAACCCACATTTGGGCTGAAACAACCCAGCATGTTTTAAAGTGCAACAGTCATAAACGCAGATTATAAACTTGTTTCTTATTTTAAAATAGAACTAAATATTTTTTGTCCATACACTCTAAAAAATGCTGGGTTATTTTAACCCAATTTTGGGTCAAATATGGACAAACCCAATAGTTGGATTAAAAAATGCAATTTATAAATTTAACCCAACAGCTGGGTTTGTCCATATTTGACCCGCCATTTTGAACCGCCATTATTCCTGAATTCTTTTACACACTACATTGTAAATAAAGCATATTTTATTATTTAAACAGTAAATCTATAACTACACTTATATTGTATGAATTTACTTTTTTAACTAAATAATTTGTGAATTATTATTGTTATTTTATCCATTTAAAAAAAAAAAATTTCGTCAATATTGACCAGCCATTATCTCAGAATTTATATCCAGATTGATCATGAACTTTGTATATTGCTTCACATTTGTAATCACAACATTTTTTCTTTTGTCAAATCAACTTAAATAATTTATGTGGTTCAGATAACATAATATTTTGAGTTTCTGATGATTAAATCAATTGTATTAACTCAATGTTTCCATTTCAATGAACTTTGGACCGGGTTACTTCATTTTTTAAGTTAAACCAACAATATTTTTTTACAGTGTAGAAAGGTCATTTTAATGTTCCCGAATGGTCTTTTTATTTTGCGTCAGAACACGGATAATGTTATTAACGGGATTTACCTGACTTCTGGACAGGAAATGATTCAAACTGGAAAATCCACAATCATGTGAAATGCTGCAATAGTATGTGAAGATGGGGGTTTTAGAAAGAACGAGGGAGTTTTTTTGGGAAGTAAGAACTCTTCCTGTGCTGAACTGTCCCTGGGATTGTTTGGAAAGCGGCTGAAAGGGATTGGAGAGGGAATAAAGGGCTTTTTGCAAATTGGAAGTATTTAATGAGCCGCATGTTACAGATTCTCCTAGATCTCGTGCAGAGAGTGAAGCCGCTAACCATCAGTGTGGTTACTTGGCATTTGGCATTGTGAGTACAGTTAACCTTTTGTTAGCCTCACATACTGTTGTGTGCAGAGATGAAATGCAGGGGGGGAATTCAGCACAGGAAGAGCACATAATCTGGATATTATTAAGCATATTCATACACTCTTGACTTGGCATGTTCAGAATAACAATACAAGACAGGAGAACAAAAGTGGACAGTAACCCATTACCAACTATTAAACAACCATTCATTGTATAATAATAATATTTTTGTTGTTATTTAATTATATTTATATTATGTTATTTTATAATTATTTTATTTAATACATATATACATTTATTTATATTGTATTTATGTATTATTTAAATGCATGTATTTTTTTATTGAAATAAATTATAGAAATTATATATATTTATAGTGTATTAATTTAATTGATCAAAATAGCTTTATATTTAATTCACTTTGTGATAAAAACCTTTTTATTAATTAAATTATGTATAATTACTTTTTTCAAAATAAGTAATGTATACATTTATCAAATATGTATTATTTAAATAATAAATGTTACAAATAAATGTTATATTTGAAATGTATATTACACATTATATATTTAATAAATTAAATATATTTATTTAAACAACAAATAATTATTATAATTATTTATGTTGTAGTTAGTGCTTATTTTATTTAAGTTAATGTATTATTTTATTCAAATAATTCAAATATTACATTTATTTACAGTATAATGTATTGATAACATTTCTTGAATCAAATATAAATATATATTCAACGCGTTCTCATCCCAAAGCGTCATATATTATGCATTATGTAATAGTTGAAATTTGTGTTATTCAAACAATATATTATTAATAATAAATATGTTTTTGGGGGGTATGTGTGTATGTGTGTGTGTATGTGTGTGTGTGTATATATATATATATATATATTTTTTTTTTTTTCCTTTTTTTTTCAGATGAAACACTCACTTAGCACATAGCAATGTTTTAAACCTCGATATGTCAGTCTGTGGACCGCACACAGGGTGTTTCTCTCCCTTCCGCCAATGACCCGAGTCCGGCGAGTTGGGTTCTCGCTTTCCCAGAACCTGCTGCTTCATTTAAAGGTCGTTTGGATGCAGGATAAGCCACTGACATCTATTAGAGCTCTGTTGTTTAGTGATGAGCATTTAAAAGAAAGACTCTTGTGTTTTATAGAGGGATCTTTGTTGCCTAACCGTAGGGGAGGCTGTAAACCTTGGCGTGAGGCACAGAGGACCACAAAAGCATCGCCCTTCATCACCAAGCACCTTATTTGGGCCCTGCCGAAGTTTATAGTGCTATAAACTGACCCGCAATAGGAAAGCGTGAAGTGAAGCGCTTTGTTTAAATGTGTTCATCTGAGGCGTTACATCAGAATCTGGGTTTACAGCTCTACTGACATTTCTTATCATTTTCCTGTTTGTGGTGTTGCAGTAAAATGTGGTTAGGAGATTTTTCTCACGCTGATGTAATAAATTAAATTTACTTGAGATTATGTTTGCATAATGGAGAGTAGGCCTTCAGGTTGTTGTTGTTTTTTTTCTTCTTATGATAAGCTGAATGTAATGACACTTCTCCACACAAATGACCACTGAAAATGCCAAAAAGTCTATTTATATAAAAAAAAAGCATTTAAAAAGTCAATTTATTTATATATTATATTTTTATATAGCTATATGTATTATTTAAATGCATATTTTATTATTGTATTTATGTTATTAAAAGTCATTATATATATATATATATATATATATATATATATATATATATATATATATATATATATATATAATTAAATAATTGTAAATAATGAATATTATTATGTGTGCATTATGAAATATGAATAGTAGTTCTGCAATTTTTTTTTAGGACAAGCTGCAAGAAAATACAATTTTCCCAAAAAATAATCACTGAAAATGTAAAAAAAAAAAAAAAAAAAGTCTTCCATTTTATTTAAATGCAGTCTTGCATCTTGAAAATAATGATCTTTTGTATTTTATCATTATATTTTCTGCCTATTTTCAGTGAGTTGCACAGTTCAATGGTAAGAAACCGACATATAAAGCGACCAATCCGTTTTGATTGAGTTTTTACGTGTAATTTAGGGGCGAGTTTTTCTGAAATAGTTGGTGATATGAAAAATTTGACCAAATTATTTTGGTCTGAAACCCTCTATATAGAAAAACGACCTTTTAACCAAGATGTATGTCCGTCCAGAAGTAATAAAAACTGAATATTTCCCAAACATCAAATGCTTTAGATGCTTTATGTATTCCTGCAGTGTTGGACACCGTCCTGAGGTCCCAGTGTTCTCCCAGACGATTAGTCTTGATGTCCCTCTGTAGCTTCTGTGGTGATGTGGATGTGACTAAACCACATCCTAAGTATCTTGCATCACCTCTCTTGTTTTTCAGTTGTTTCCTTCGCTCCCTCTTCTTTCTTTCATGTCTCTCCCTCCCTGCCCGAGTGACCTATTTTCCCTCCGCCGCTGCAGCGTGGCGTACGCGATCAGTTCAGACGTCCTCGCGCAGAGACTCGCCATGAATCTCAATGAGGCGCAGGGGTGTGTGATGATGATGATGATGATGTGTGTGTGTTGTAAGGTCTCACTCGCAGGTTTACATCCTCTAGCTAGCTCACATTAAACAAATGCGAGAGCGCGATCTAGTGTTGATATGGGGTTATTACATGCGACATTCACAACAAGTGTCTCCCAACCACCTTTTTTCCCCACAGGGTTCTCATTCATTGCTGTGATTTTGTGTAGTTGTATTGTTGTGTTGTAATAGTCCTAACTTATTTGTTTATCTTCATATTGAGCTATTTCGGCCTGCGTTTCTCAGAGAATAGGCCAGTCTGATGAAAAGATACTTTGATGCCATTGGCTAAAACTAAGATATATTTATTTATATGTATTATTTTGTGTTTTTCAGATCCTGTTTGATCAAGCTCAGAGATCAGTGAAGCAGCAGTTACACAACTTTGTGAAAGAGTGAGTGTACTGGACTATATTTGAACACATATTGCGATGTTACTTACCCTTCTGAACTTGTGTTACATTTTGACACAATATTAATCATGCATTATGCATTTTTTTTCTGATTAAAATTGTGATTTTTGTGAAATTGTGGTTTTATTATCTCTTTAATCTCTAGGTTTGCTTATATATGATATATAATTAAATATGACTATAAAATAATAATAACAACAATACTATTGTAATAATTCCTTGTAAAGTAAAAAAAAATGCATTTAAGAAAAATGAATAGTTATTTTATTTTACAGTACAACTATACAATTTCAACACTAATATTTATATATATATATTCATATTTAATTAATTAATATTTATTTAATTTTCTTCTTAAAGCTCTTAGTAAAATAAAAGTAAATAGCGTGTGTGTTCATGTGTTCAGAAATGCATTTTTTATTGCAATCATATTTGTAGTAGCTAGTATTCTCTCCTTTAAAATGAAAATTAAACTCACTGAAATTAAACTGATATCACTCTGAAAGGTCAGTGATGTGGAAGTGTCGCCCTGTGTTTTATTTTCACTTCTGCCCACAATCACACACACTGGGGAAGGTTTTTTTTTCCATTATTGTGCTTCCCGCAGGGTGATTATAAATAATGATCTGACTTTTAGAGCTCATTAATAATTAATGTGTCCTCATGGAGGATAATGGGATTCTTGAGAGCAGGTTCCTATTCATTCATCACAGGTGATCACTGATAATTCAGTGGGCGGAAGATTTATGTGGTAAAACGAATGGTATTTCAGGAAGATCACTTCGATATGAAGCTTTTATTAGATCCACCTGATCTGTCATGTGCAATTTTTTTCAGACAATATTAATATTTCAGAGATACTGTGTTAAAATAAGGACAATAGCCTCTCTGGTTTACCCTGAAAGTGCTAGAACAAGAATAGCTCACAAAAAAAGGAAATTTCTCACAGGGAAAAAAAAACCCTCAGTGAGATCCCTAAAACCTATTCATTTCCTTGGGATCAAACCCGAAGCCTCCATATCAGCATTAGGCCACTACAAGCCATCTAACGAATATCTGTCTGTATTTTTTAGTGACGTGCGTAAATTCAAGGACACGAAGAAGCACTTTGATAAGGTGAGGGAGGATCTGGAGATAGCACAGGTGAAGAACGCACAGGCACCTCGAAACAAACCCCACGAGGTGGAGGAAGCCACCTGCACCCTCAACTTCACCCGCAAGTGCTTCCGACATCTCGCACTGGACTACGTGCTACAGGTAGAAACTATATGCATTAAAGTCAGCTTACAAAAGTCTTTTCATCCCCATTGTAACGTAAATCCGAGTGAAATGGCTTCTCGAACAGGAAACATGTAGGGTGGGGCTTGATTTTGTCCATGGGGAATTGATTGGATGGTTGTGGTTTGCTATTGGTGGATGTCATGTGAGTGACAGGTTGCCCCGCCCTTACGCCAGTAAACATGTCATCAGAGAAGAGAAGAGATGTCACTGCAAGAAGGAGGGGAAGATATTTTAATTAAAGATTACGAGAGCACTTGAATTTTAAGATGCATCATTTATAATAAATACTGCAATATTCCCCCCAAAAAAGTTACAAATGTTGACTTCAACATGAATGATCAATGGACAGTATGATTTGCAACATTTATTAACCTTTGATAATGTTCATGAAAATGTTCATTAACTGATGTTAACAGATACACATTTAGAGTTTAATAAATGTATTTGTAAATGTTGAACTTAAATGATGTGAGAAATCTAATTTTCTAAATCTAAAAAAATTGAGGAATCAAATTTTCCTTGTTTTTTTTTTTTTAAATATAAAAGGTCTTTCTTTGGACCATTGAAACATTCGGCAAGTTTAAATTAACTACACTTTAAATTTAGTATTTTTTTTATTTTATTATTATTTATTTTATTTTTATTTTTTAGTATTTTTTTTCTTTATTCACACATAATAAACATAATATTTTGTATGGCGTCCTTTGGCCTTTCTTCAAGCATTGTTGATAGATAGATAGATAGATAGATAGATAGATAGATAGATAGATAGATAGATAGATAGATAGATAGATAGATAGATAGATAAATAGATAGATAGATAGATAGATAGATAGATAGATAGATAGATAGATAGATAGATAGATAGATAGATAGATAGATAGATAGATAGATAGATAGATAGATACTGTATGAACATATAAGAGTGTTTTATAAATATCTCTTGTTCCCCATATAGATCAATGTCCTTCAAGCCAAAAAGAAATTTGAGATCTTAGATGCGGTGAGTATCATTGATGTATTTTTTTCCTGGTTTATGTAATATACTGTATAGCTTTGTTCTGAGCTCTGTCCTGCTTTGTGCAGATGTTATCCTTCATGCATGCGCAGTACTCCCTGTATCAGCAAGGCTATAACCTCCTGGATGAGATTGACCCCTACATGAAGAAACTGGCAGCTGAGGTGAGCACTGTTCCCTATGGGCACTTTGAGTCAATATTTTAAGGTCACAAATGTTTGTGTTTGCAAATTTACGACTAGACGTACACCTGAACAAAAAACTATAAAATATTTCAAAACATTTTTTTAATGACAAGACCAGGCTGTTCAGTTGTCATTCTCTGAAAAAGAATTTTGAATAAATCCGTCAGCATCGACTTAGTCTAAAATTAAGCAAATACCGTGGTATTCAAATGTTCAAATCTTGTTTTTAGTTGGGAATGCGTTATGTGTTTAACCCTTGTGCTGCATTAGATTTTTAACACCGTTGAGTGCATTAAGGACCAAAAATGGCCACATATTAAACATTGCCTAAAATATTATATATTATTATTATTTTCCACTTTTACCAAGTTAAATCTTTTAACCAGCATCAGTCCTCATCATAACTACCAAAAATGTATTCAATTTCAGAATTTTAACCCTTTAATTACCAGTTTTGTTTGCGAAACCATCGATTTGTATAAGAGGAAAAAACACAAAAATTCAATTATTTTCAATAAACTAAATGCAAAGAGAAAACTTTAGATTTGGATTATCACAGTCCCACCTTGCAAAAAATCCCACTTAGCGCGTTAGAGACCAAAAATGGCCACCTATTAAACATTGCCTATTGCCTAAAATAAGGTGCATTTCCACCCATAGGGAATAAATATGTAGTGACGTCATCTGGTGGAATACACTATATAATGCAAATATAATGCTTTTGCTTCAAAATGAAAGGATGTTTGTGCAAAAATCATGTTTCATGTATTACTGGCAGCCTCAGATTTAAACAACGTTTTAATGGGTTTCAATGGGCCATTTTTGGTCTTTATGGTGCTGAGTGTTACTATTTGATCCACACAGTGTGTGTTATACATATTTTGCAAAATGGGATCACATTTTTTACATGTATCCAAAAAGTCACAATTTTGCCAAATTTCATACCATTTGCATTAAAACAGCCAAAATGGTCAAAGAAATTAAACTGCAAAAGACCAAAAATGTCCCTAATGCAGCATAAGGGTTAAAACACGTTGACCTCAGACCAACAAGCGCATGATCTCTATCTGATTTCTGTCTAATTAGTTCATCGACAAACCATGTTACATCACTAACTTTAGTACTAAACTTCCCGTCACATCTGAAAGCGCAGTGCCAAAATGGACACAACCAATGCCTGCAGAATGAACATGATCGTGTTTTCTTAATAAATACATGACAACAACAAACTTATAATGACCGATTGTTCATCTTGTCACAGCTGGATCAACTGGTGATTGATTCAGCGATGGAGAAGAGAGAAATGGAGCATAAACATGCCACGATTCAGCAGAGGGTAAGAACAAACACACACACAAACAAAAACTCAGTTAAAGTGTCCCTATTATGCTTTTTCAGACATTACCTTTCATGTAGTGTGTAATATAGTTTCAAAGATCAAAGTGCAGATTATATTTACCTATATTGCATGGCCTTGGATGCATGTAAACCTATTGTATGAGACTTTAAAAATGAGGAGCCTTAAAGGAGTAGTTCACTTTAAAAAAAAAAAAAAAAAACTTTTGCTGATAAGATGATGTCTTTCTTTCTTCAGTCGAAAAGAAATTAAGGTTTTTGATGGAAACATTCCAGGATTTTTCTTCATATAATGGACTTCAATGGAGTTCAAACGGTTCAAGGTCCAAATGAGAGTTTCAGTGCAGTTTCAAAGGGCTTTAAACGACACCAGACGATGAATAAGGGTCTTATCTAGCGAAACGATCGATCATTTCAAAAATAAATAACGAAGTTTAAGTTTTAGAAGCACAAATGCTCGCCATGCTCTACTCTCCTGTTCGAACTCGTTCATCAAAATGAACAAATCTTTTTTTGAGTCATTTGGTTCATTCAACGAAGGAAATGACTCGGAAAAAAGATTTGTTCGTTTTGATGAACTAGTTCGAACAGGAGAGTCACGAACGTGCATCACAGAACAGAGCAAGGCGACCATTTTAGCTTATAAAACTTAAACTTTTGTATTTATTTTTGAAATGACCGATATTTTCGCTAGATAAGACCCTTATTCATTGTCTGGTGTCGTTTAAAGCCCTTTGAAGCTGCACTGAAACTCTCTTTTGGACCTTGAACCGGAAAAATCCTGAAATGCTTTCATCGAAAAACTTAATTTCTTTTCGACTGAAGAAAGAAAAGTTTTTTTTTTAAAGTGAATTACTCCTTTAATAATAGCATTATAGGGGCACTTTTTGGACTGTTACAAAGATACTCTGTATGATACCAGTGTTGACTCGTGTCTAATGCCAGAATTAGGCTGTTAAAGACACTAATCTTCGAAAGAAAGTACGTGTTCAGTGTTCAATTGAGTTAGTGACTTTAATTGAACTAGTCAAAATACGAAAGACTCAACTCCTAATTCCTTTTCGTAGCAAATTAAAGTTTCGATTACTTTTTCTTCGAATTTAACCTAGTTTTGCAAAGATAAAAGCTACGGTCGCTCACGTCTTGCCTGCATCGTTTTCCTAACCTCTCGTTTTTCTTGTTTGGAAGAAAGTTAAATATTGATTTAATTTTTTTCATGTTTGGTTAAATAAAGCCCTGAGTTATTTAAAGGCATTTTTATGTATACTTTCTCCTTCAGTGTTTGTACTTTTGTTTCCCTGGCAGGAGTAGAAACAAATCTTCTGTCCTCAAATGTCACAGTTATTAATGATGTTGAGCAGACATGAATTGGATATATTTTGGGCGAAGAGAAAATAGACCTTGCTGAAGTTCCTTCAGAAGATTCTCAGCAAGAACTCTGACAGCTCCGCTTGTGTTTGAGGACAGTTTCTAACACCTAGTTCAAAAGAGATTTACAGACAGATATCTACGTTATATTTGCTCCAGTATAATGAGTCCCACACACACCAAACAGATACTATCTGTGAAAAAGCGTAACTAGATTTATCTTAGTGCTTAAGTCCCTCAGCTAAAATGAAGTTATACTAAAACTGCCAGTAGATGGTGACAAATCAATGTCTTAACAAGTGAGGTATCAACAGTCAAATGATTTGTTCAAAACGGCTGATTCATTCAGGGACAAAGAAGTGAGCGAGTCGTCAAGTGATTCATTTGAACGATTCGTTCAGTAACGAAACTGAAACTGTGTTTATACATATAAATATATATGTATATATGTGTGTGTGTGTGTGTGTGTGTGTGTGTGTATGTGTGTGTGTGTGTGTGGGTGTATATATTAAAAACAAAAACTTATACAGTCTTTTTTGCACCATATTTTGTTTTTTGGAAGTATTTTTATTAATTTTGGTTGTATTTTTGCCCCAAGACCAATAATTATTAGTTCTATTTCTAATCTTCACTTTTATTCTGTTTTTCTTCCATCTGGCGCTCTGGGACTGTCTTCATCCTGATTTAGACACTGTTACAGGTGAGTGTCTTACTCTAAACACTAAATATGGCTAAATATGTGGAAGCTCTAAAATTTCTAGATGGTTTTTGGGAGAATAAAGTTTAATTTCCCACACATAATTCTAACCCAAATCCTGTGAGTGTTGTGTAACTGATGATATAATTACAGTTCAGTGAGACCGATTGATATGACCTACAAACGTATCTGGCTTATGTAACGGCTGATGGCTGTCCCATCATCCTCCACTCAGCACAGCAATTATTCAGTGGATATTTGCCCCTATATGAATTTTTTTTTTCAGCTTCTTGTGACTGATGAGAAAGGCTGATGTTTTTCTTTGTGTATTGTTTAAGAGATGCATTCTGGGATTGCGGTTGATCTTCAGTGTTCATTCAGGAAACACTTGCACTCCATCATAGCAATTACCCACAAACCACGCTGACAGTATCAGGCTTATGGCGTCAGTGAGGAACATATGTCCTCAGAGCCACATTAAGGAGAAACTTACCCATAATTCCACACTGTTGTGATTTTTAAACCACAGATGCCTGTTCTGTTTCTGAGTAATTGTCTAAGCACAAATCTTCTTTTCTGTCACAACCCCTCTGGTAGTTCTAACAAAAACTGTTTGTTAGAAATGCATTACGAAGTGTCTCTCTTTCAAAACTACAGTATCTGTGAACATCTTCAGTTAAACCCATTAATGACTCCCTGGAACTGCAGAACGTCATAGAATCAGAGCTACAAACAGGAGGATTTGATATGAAAACATTTTCCATTAGTTTAGCCTAGTATTTTTGGTGGAATGCAGTTTTAAGTGAAAAGTTGAACATATTTGTTTTATTAGTAGCAACAGCCAGGTCAAAAAAATCTTTTCCTGGATTAAATGGTTGCTAGGATGTTCTGACTGGTTGATAAATTGTTGCTAAGATGTCCAGGGGGGTTGCTAAGCGGCTGCTAGTTTCTTTCTGGGTTATTGTTAAGTGGTTGCTAGGGTGTTCTTAGTGCTTGCTAGGTGGTGACCAAGGTTTTCTGACTATAGGGTGTTTTGAGTGATTGATATGTGGTTTTTAGTTTCTGTGTTGTTGCTTACCGGTCTAAGTTAAAAGACCCCACCCCAAAGACCCTTTCTGGATAAAGTGGTTGCTAAGGGGTCGTTAATGTGTTTTATGTGGTTGCTAAGTGGCTGCTTATTGTTCAAATCAAAAGAGCCCAGCCTGAAGTCTCTTTCTGTGTTTTTGTTAAGTGGTTGCTAGGGTGTTATGTGCGGTTGCTAGAAGGTTGCTTACTGGTCTAAGTTAAAAGACCCCACCCCAAAGACCCTTTCTGGATTAAGTGGTTGCTAAAGGGGTTGCTAAGGTGTTTTATGTGGTTGCTAGGTGGCTGCTTATTGTTCAAATCAAAAGAGCCCATCCTAAAGTCTCTTTCTGGGTTATTGTTAAGTGGTTGCTAGGGTGTTCTATGCAGTTTCTAGAAGGTTGCTTACTGGTCTAAGTTAAAAGACCCCACCCCAAAGACCCTTTCTGGATAAAGTGGTTGCTAAGGAGTTTTATGCGGTTGCTAGGCGGCTGCTTATTGTTCAAATCAAAAGAGCCTGACCTAAAGTTTCTTTCTGGGTTATTGTTAAGTGGTTGCTATGGTGACAAATATCAAAAAAAGACCCCACCCCAAAGACCCTTTCTGGATTAAGTGGTTGCTAAGGGGTTGCTAAGGTGTCTTATGTGGTTGCTAGGTGGCTGCTTATTGTTCAAATCAAAAGAGCCCAGCCTAAAGTCTCTCTCTGGGTTTTTGTTAAGTGGTTGCTAGGGTGTTATGTGCGGTTGCTAGAAGGTTGCTTACTGGTCTAAGTTAAAAGACCCCACCCCAAAGACCCTTTCTGGATAAAGTGGTTGCTAAGGTGTTGCTAAGGTGTTTTGCTAAGGAAGAGGCCACCCTAAAGTCTTTTTCTGGGTTATTATTAAGTGGTTGCTAGGGTGTCCTGTGCAGTTGCTACTGCTAGAAAGTTGCTCACTAGTCAGTCTAAGTCAAAAGACCCCACCCCAAAGACCCTTTCTTGAATAAGTTGTTGCTAAGGTGTTCTGAGCGGTTACTAGGGTGTTTGCTTACCGATCCGAGTCAAAAGAGCCCACCCTAAAGTATCTGTTAATATAATATACAATGTCAAATAAGCAGAAGAACATTTACATATTGAATGCATATAGTTGGCAACACACACAGTGAGGCATATTTGCATAGTAAACACAATATTAATGGTGCTAAAAGCATTCTGACTCATCAAATATCTAGTCTCAGAATTGTCTTGTCATTTACAGATTAATTTTAATGCATTTCTGTGATTACAGTAGATGAATTGTCCTTTTTTAAGCTATCGGATAAAGTAAGCATGACATCCTTGAAGTCTTCACCGCAAGTAAAACTGCTGTTCTTCTTATGGCTTCACGGCACTTCACTACAAATAAGACGCCCTAAATTTGAGGTTTAATATTTCATCCAATGTTTTTATCCCACTGGAATACTTTAAAATTTGATAGACTTTGTAGTTCAAACAGACGATGGCTTTTATAAGCTCACACGTCATCGGCAGTGCCTAAAATAGCGCTGATAGTCTTCTGCAGTCTCACAATGTTTAGTGAGATGCTGCACAGAAGATTCTTCAAGCACAGCTGACAGGTATTCAGACTTTTAATGACATTTCTTTTAAGACGAATGACGGGTTATGGACTAAACATCGGTTTGAAAGGATATGTAGTTTTCTGACACTTCTAGCTAATTGCATGTACATTACTACAACTAACTGCGTGGTGTGTTAGTGGCGTGGGACGGCAGCTGTATGTTAATGAGCTTTAGCAGTGGGCAGGTGGATTGCAATCACACATGATCGACCCCGCTGAAGCTGTACGGGTGACTATGAGAGGCTGCGTGACTCACACACTCTGCATTGACTGCACACTCGATTGTGCCGCACACTCGTTTAGCTGAGCCGAGACGCTTTTAGAGGATCCGATGATTTTAAAATACGTAAAACATTTAAGGATGAAGATCTTCGGAAGGTTGCACTTCACTTTGGTGAGTTTCTGCCCTAATGCTGTTGGCGATTCTCTTTCATGTTTACATTTTGTTGCCGAATTGAAAGTGTAGAAGGAATAATAGTGTGGGAAAAAAACTTAAATCATCTTAAATTTTATAATTTGTCTGATAAAAATATATATTGCCAATGTGGACTGCTTTATATATGTATAAATATGTGTATATAAAGTAGATTTTGTGTTATATTATATAACATATACTAAATAGTGTTATATTATACAATATAATACAGTATCTATGTGTGACTTACACAAAACTGTATACATACATTGTATGTTCTTATATACAAGATATATATTCTCTTTTTCTCTTCACTGTAATAGATTTAAACTATGGGACTGGGAGCATAAGTGCATTTTATCCGTGTGTTGTTAAGTGTGTGGGAATATGGCAGAGCAGGAGAGCGAGTGAAAGGGAGGGTGTTTTCTGCACCATTCAGAACTTGAGCGAAGCTGTAAGGAGACACAACTGAATGGATGTGAATGTTTGAACAGTCTCCCTGCTGTGGATTTGGGTAAAATGAGTGACTATAAATAAGCTGGATTGTCACAACCAGTTTGAGAAGAAGAAAAGATCTTCACATTTTCTCAAGGAAACGTGCAAGCTCCATGCTGCGACACTAAAGTGATGTGGCAGGTTGCTAAAGTGGTTATCAGTGTTGGGGAAAGTTGCTATTTAAAAATAATGCATTACAATATTGCGTTACTCCCTAAAAAAAGTAACTAATTGCGGTACTTTGTTAGTTTTTATGATAAGTAATGCGTTATGTTACTTGACTCATCTGGCGTGGCTTGCTTGTTTCTTTTTTTAATGACAAAAAAATAAAAAATAAACTCAGACTGATGGAAATGCAAATTCACTCCTGTACATTAGAGGGCGCAACTCAGTTAAACCTTTCAGCTGTGCTTCTGTTCTGGAACGCAGAAGAATAAGATGCAGGACAAGAACACAATCAAATAAAAACACAAATGTGAAGTAAAGCTATTTTTGCATATTATTTTGGTTGAATAATTGGATTATCAAAGGTCAGCAGCAAAGACATTGGTTAATAAAGTTAGATTAAATACACAAAGCATTTTTGTGTTTTTTTTAAACAATTTATTATTGCAGGTTTGCGTAATGTTCTGAGTTTGCATTTCACTGTTTTGAGGAATACTGAATCTTTTTTTGTGCAAGTGAGAAGAGTAAATACTGATTTCTGTCAACATGGGGACAGGAGAGCCGTCAGTCAATAAATAGGGAAACAAAGTAACGTGCATTACTTATTTGAAAGTAGCTTAAAGGGATAGTTCACTTTGAAATACATTTTTGGTATGTTTTAGCTTACCTCAAGGGCATCCAAGATGTAGGTGTCTTTGTTTCCACAGTATTTTCAATTTTGATATTTTTAGGTCAAACCGTTCTTGTCTGTCAGTCATATAATGGAGGTCTATGGTCACCACCTTAAAGAGCATGCACAGAGAAGTCCAAATTAAACGTGATTTAATGACTCGAAAATGTAAGCACACATTGATGGCCTAAGACACAAAATGAGTGGTTTGTGTGAGAAAACGAACAGTGTTTATATCGTTTTACCTCGATCTGAGGGTGCGGGCGCTTTGTGGCTGTGGTTACAAGAGGTAAATCGATATAAATACTGTTCGTTTTCTTACACAAACCGCTTGTTTCGTGTCTTAGGCCATCAATATGTAGTTACATTTACGAGTCATTAAATCATATCTAATTTGGACCATATCTAATTTTTGTGCATGCTCTTTGAGGTGGTGACCATAGACCTCCATTATATGACTGACAGACAAGAACGGTTTGACCTAAAAATATCAGATTTGAAACTATACAGCGAAAAACGAAGACACCTACATTTTGGATGCCCTTGAGGTAAGCTAAAACATAGCAAAAATTAATTTCAAAGTGAACTATCCCTTTAACAAGTAAAACTAATGCATTACTTTACTAGTTACTTAAAAAAAGTAATCTGATTACGTAACTCACAATACTTGTAATGCATTACCCGCAACACCGGTGGTTATTTTACAGTGCATTCTGGGTTGTTTACTTTTAGTCTTCACATGATTTTATTAAACAACAGTGCTCACGTATTTGATCAAGGAACATCGAATGATGTTACGCAATCTTGTTTAAGATGCAAGAGCACACTGTTTCTATTCAAAGAGCTCTTTCAGCAGGATGTCCATTGTCTGTCAGACCTGCTCCTGAAGTGTTGAAGCGGCTTTATCTCGAGGTCTTCAGAGGGTTCAAGAGAGGCCAGAACGCTTTGAAAGTGTTACAGTGCCACAGACTGATAGGAAGCTGAAGGATGAAACTTTTTCAAGGACTTTTGTTTGGCTTGTGAAATGATCTAGTTATGAATTAATGATGAATGACTCTGTTTATCTCTAGTTGTACACCCTAATCAGTGTGGCGTCAGTGCATTGTACAACACACACTGAAAGAAATTTGCTGTGGGATTTACTTTGAAACGATGTTTCTTCGGAAATTGTTTTGCAAAATTTAATAAATAGTTATAAAGAAACGCCAAGTGACAGTGAATAAAACAGGAAATTTAAAGTAGAAAGTAGACTGAATTAGTATTTTTTTTTTTTTTTGTATTTTTTGCTCAAAAGTTGCTCTTTAGGACATGTTCCTTTTTGTCTTTTTGGTAACAATTTTGTATCGAATTTTTCTCAAAAAATTCCTTAGACACAAATGAGACAATTGAAATACAGTAGGATATAAAGCTGTAAAAGGAATGTGGATAACGTTTGGAATAATTAAGATTTTTGAATGTTTTGAAAGAAGTCTCAGTATTTATTTTAATCTTATTTTGATCAAAAATAAAGTAAACCAGTTGAATTTTCAGCATCATTACTCCAGTCTTCAGTGTCACATGATCCTTCAGAAATCATTTTAATATGCTGATTTATTGGTCAGTTAAAAATGATTTTTATTGGTCCTCATTATTAATATTTTCATTATTATAATTTGTCAAAACAGTTTTCGCTGCTTAATATTTTTGTGGGAACTGTGATGCATTTTTTTTTCAGGATTTTTTTTATAAAGAGGAAGTTAAAAGCTTGAATTATAAAATCTTTTGTAACATTATAAATATCTTTACTGCCACTTTTGATCACTTTAATGTGACATTGCTGAGTAAAATTGATGAATCTCTTTAAAAAATAATAATAATAATTGTACTTTACCCTGAAATTTTCACAAAAATATAAAACGACCATAATAACTGTTTTCAACATTGATAATACGATAAAAAAAATTTAATAAGCAGTAAATCATCATATTAGAATGATTTCTGAAGGATCATGTGACACTGAAGACTGGAGTAATGATGCTAAAAATATATAATTAGAAAACCGTTTTGCATTTTAATAACCGATAAATGCAGCATAAGAGACTCGATTATTCCAAACTTTTAGTCGGTAGTGTGTACATTTAATATCAGAAGAGTTTGCTGCGAAGTGTTTGAGTTTATATGGAGACTTTTGATTGGAGACTATATCTTGGCAACTTGGAGTCAGTCTCTTCTAAAACTCTAAAGGAGACACATACTGTACGTGAACTTTCTCATTCAGCGCTGTACTTGTATTGAAGTCTTTCCTGTGGTCTCCTTGAGCTAATACTGGTACACCATTAAGCACATGTGATGGGTAAAGTGTTAGATCGGCTGACAGCATATCATTCCTCCACTCAGAGATAATCAATAGAAATGACCTGAACTGGAGAGGTTGTTGTGGTAAGGACGTCCCATGATGATTCACCTCTCAGATTCAGCGCAGAGTTGAGAGTGAGTGTGCTGCTATTGTGAGTGGTAAGTGTGAATATGAATGCTAAGCACATCAGCTGGACATGATGCTTACGCAACAGCTTGCGTCATCGTCGAAATGCTCTGGTGGGACAACTGAGAGCACTGGATGAGACACTCTTAGTGTGAAAGGGTTTTGCGTGAATTTGTGCATCTGCTCTACTTCAACCTTGTTTAATAATGAAGCATAAGCAGTACCGCAGGCTGGATGTAATGTATTTAGTTGCATTGGTTGTTTTAACTATTTTAATCGTGGTATATATGTTTCTTTTCTTGCTCTTAAGCTCCACTATTGTTTTGTCATTCAGGACTTTGCATATGACGACCCAAAGTTGGAGTTCAACGTGGATGCGCCCGACGGATTGGTGATGGAGGGCTATCTGTTCAAGAGGGCCAGTAACGCCTTCAAAACATGGAACAGGTAGGGGCGAACCTGGTTACGAAGATATTCAGGATTGAATTTGGGCTACGTTTACACGACAATGGAAATTTTATCAAAATGACATACGCTGTATTATTCATGCCAGGCCAGTAGTTGGCGATGTGACCTTGTAAAGAAACACAACCTGCTTATAGACTGAACATGCAATAGAGTGCTGAAGTTACGACGTCACTTTGTAGGCCAAAACGCGGAAGTGAGTTAGCATTTTAGCACTACCGGTTCCCTCACCCTAAAGTCTGTGGGTTTTTTTAATGGGTAAATCGCCTGAAATAAAGTCTGTGGTGAACAAAGCCTCTAAATATTTTCACGTTTTGATCTATGACGTAAAACACACCAGTTATAACCCGCTTGTGTTTTTTTAAACTTTATTGTGTCTGCTTGTGTTTTTTAAACTTTATATCGGCTTCAAAATGTATACATTTTGGATGAACTTGTAAAGATTATCTTGATGGACAAAACGTGTAAGGGTCACAACTCTTTGTTGAACACAGATCTTATTTTTTTGCGATTTTCCAAAAGTCATTGGGGAAAATGCATAGCTTTTCGAGTTGTCCGCTCACTTCCGAGTTGTCCTACAAAGTGACGTCATAACTTCGGCACTCTATACGCATGCACATGACGCCACGTTTAAAAAATTAACGTTTTTGTAGTTTACACTGTGACGTAATGGTATCGTTTTCAAAAACTTGCACTAAGAATCCCGTTTTCTGGCCTGTTGACGTGGAAATGAACGGCCAAAACACAAGTTTTCCGTTTGAGTCAAGTCGCCACTGTCGCGCAATCAACCCCATAAATCAGTTCATTACATTTATTGTGATTTAATTAGCCATTGTAAACCCATATTGCTGAATCTGTTTGCTTTTAATCTGGCATGTGACTAGGTCATGGTTGGGTTGCAAAGCAATAATATACAATAAAAACATTATAATTATTTAGCTATGCACTGATAATCACTAAAATCTTCCCTGATACCAATTATTATTTGTGTGCTATATTTCGGCATCACATTATTGTTAGAATAAAAGATGGATATTCATTTTTTGCATTTAACAGCATTATTCAATTAGTTGTTTGTTTATTTATGAAATAATTGCGTTGTCAAATTATTTCAATAAAAACCGTTTTAAAGATTCGCTTTAAGTGAGTTACATAATAGTAAAGGTTATCTACAAATAAGTGAGCATGCACATTTTATGAGAAATTATTATATATAGTATAATGATTTAGCATTAATTAGTTGTTTTTTTTAAACCTAGCTTGCTCAGTCTCAGCAATTGAATGCATAAAAACAAGTAATTAGTAACTAATAGTGTGTGTGTGCTCTTTTTTTCAGGCGATGGTTCTCCATTCAAAACGGCCAGTTGGTTTATCAGAAGAAACTAAAGGTAAGTTCAGTCGCAGCCGTTCAGGTAATCCGTCTTGAGAGAATGAGCTGGGAACATGTGGATGAAGAATCAATGCTCAGAATCAATGTTGGTCAATCTTCACCTCATCGGTCACCGATCTGTTCGATACAGTATTACCAGTCCACCCAGGCATCATATCTCTAAAGCACTCAGTCTTTTTGAAGATAACAAACTCATTCCCAGACAAATCAATGTATTCCTGTCGAAGTGCTTACTCGGGGTGCTGGCTTACACTACTGTGACGCAGTGCTGTTTAATGCATTTCAGTGGGGAATGGGTTCATTTAGAGCGCTTGTCTTTAAGTCAGCGTAGTTTCAGGCTTCTTGGTCTTTTCTACAGGATTCGCTGACGGTTGTTGTGGAGGACTTGAGACTGTGTTCTGTCAAACCTTGCGAGGACATCGAGAGGAGGTTCTGTTTTGAAGTCGTGTCTCCCACCAAGTGAGTCCTTGACCAGTTCCCGTTCAGCGAAGCTTAGATTTGCATCACTAGTAGTAATTGTTGTCTATGGATGTGTGTTGTAGGAGCTGTATGTTACAGGCCGAGTCCGAGAAGCTTCGGCAGGCCTGGATCCAGGCGGTCCAAGCCAGCATCGCCTCAGCGTACAGAGAGAGTCCAGACAATTATTATATTGAGGTTTGTACAGTCTACATGTTGATAATGAAGAATAAATAGGGAAATAGTGACAAAATCACTGTATACTCAAGGCAAGTAGATGCAAAATACAAGTAAATACAGTAAAAATCACTGTATATATATATATATGTGTGTGTGTGTGTGTGTGTGTGTGTATAATTGTTTTTACTGTTTCAAAATGATTTACAAATTAATTGTTGATAATGTTTTGAAATAATAGATAATCATTAGACTACAACAAAAAACATAGTAATATATATTTTTAATAATAATAATATCCATTATTTTTTATTATTATTAAAATAACAACTATTATCATCAACATTTTAATTTTTATTTATGCAAAATTGTTCTGATAGAAATGTTTTAATAGTTATTATTAAATGTTGCGTATTCTTTCGTCCAATCATGGTAACAGTTCATTATAAGTTTTGTAGCAATTTTCTTAATGTAAAGGTTCTGATTTGAGTAATTGTAAAAATCGAAATCTATTTGATTTTAGTCAATTATTTTAACGCACTATACCATTTAAAGACTTTTGTAAACCTTTCTAATGAACACAAATAAATCATTAAATCATTGTTTTTGTTGAAAGGGACCGTTAAAAAAGAACTGATTGACATAAATGATTAAAGCTGTGTGTGTGTCTCCAGCGTTTGGACCGCACCGCCTCCCCGTCCATCAGCAGTATAGACTCTGCAAACGAGGGCCGAGAGCGCAGTGGACGGGGCGAGAGCATTCTCCTGCGTATCCTGTGTCTGCCGGGAAACCAGCAGTGCTGTGACTGTGGGCAGGCCGACCCCCGCTGGGCCAGCATCAATCTGGGCGTCCTGCTCTGCATCGAGTGCTCCGGCATTCACAGGTCAGCCATGGAACTGATCATAACAGATCACTGTACCAGAAGAAAGCCTTAGACCAGCCACTGTAAACCTCTCGGTCAGGTTTCCTAATTGGATTAGATCAGATTTGATTCTCTGGTTAGTCTGAGGCGAGCCAGTGAGGAGTGACCGTAGGGTTAACGGGACAAGAAAGAAGGTCAGCGACTGCTGTTTCTTTCCTGGAGGCAGACAGCGCTTCATATGAAGGAAAATATTATTAGTATTATTCATCTAGTTCAATAAACAATTTTGCGTAAATTGCTAATACTACTACTATGAATAATAATTATATTAATTATTATTATTATTAATATAATTAAATGTATTATTATTTTTAATAATTATAATCATTGTTGTTCATGCAATTTTTATGCAAAATTGTTTATTAATAATAAAAATGAATAACAATGATTATTATTATCATCAGCAGCCACATTTATCTTTATAAAAATGATAACCATAATTATCATCAATGTCATTGATTTAAAATTGTTGTTATACAAATAAAAGAATGAATAAGAATATCAATATCATAATTATTGTTAAATATTATTATTATTATACATCTATTTCAATAAACAATTTTGCGTAAATTGCTAATACTACTACTATGAATAATAATAATAATAATTATTATTATTATCAATATATTATTATTTTTCAATTCTCGCATAAATTGCTAATAACACTACTACTAATTATTAGTATTATTATGAATATAATAATAAATAAACATGGCTAATAATTATATTATTAATTATTAACAATTTATTGTTAATAATAATAATAATACAATATACTACAACCTATTACCAATAATAATAATAATTATTATTATTGTTAATATTAATATATCATTAATTATTATCCAACCATTTCTGTCGTAAAACAATTTTGTGTAAATTGCGAATAATAACAAGATTAATATTAATACTATTTATTGTTGTTAAAATATTTATACTACTACTAATAATACATTTATTATTTTTTCACTATTTCCATCACAAAATAATTTTGTATAAATTGCTAATAATAATATTACTGCTAATACTACTAATTATTATTGTTAATATGCATTAATAATTATTTCCACCACAAAACAAATTACTACTAATAATTAGTATTATTGTTAATATTAATGTTGATATAATATAGATTACAGTTCATTGTAATTAAAATTTGAAAGCATTTGTGGTTATTTAATCAAAAACAGTAGTAGTAATTTTATTGTATGACCATTTTCCAGCCCTTCTCTACCCTAGTTCAATTTCAAAACTGCAAATAAATTCATGTTTTTCATAACATGACTCATTTCAAGAGTTCATGAGATATATTAACCTCACATTTGAATATCAGACTGATACGTTTCTGGTTTATCATGAGATATACTGACTCTCACACTGAGCTCACATCAGACTTCTGCTCCAGACAATGTGGCAAACCATCACACACTCCCCGCCAGTTCTAACTTGGTTGCCTGGAAACGCGCTGATCTGGTGGGCAGAACACACATTAACATGACAGTGTGGGCCGTCCCGGAGCTGCTCTCCTCAGCTTGAGTGGGAAACATCTTGCTGGAATTGTTAGTGAATGGTGGGAGTTTGACGCCCTCGGAGAACTTCAGCAGTCAGAAACTTTTCAGTCAAGAGACTAGCAGATTTAGCTTTTCTTATAACCTGAAGAATATTGACTATTTGTGTCCAATAACATATGCAAAACATAAATAAACATTATATAAATGTCAGGTATTTATTTCTGCATTTCGACACCATAATAAATAATCATTAAAATGCAAGAAAAAAAATAATTATCATCGTTGTTCATGCAATTTTTTTATGCAAAATTGTTTATTAATTGTAAAAAATTAATTACAACGATTATTATTATCCTCATCAGCCACATTCATCTGGTTTTATGTATAAAAATGATAATAACCATAATTATCATCAATGTCATTTGCAAAATTGTTGTGCAAATAATAATAGGTTAATATCAATATCATTGTTATTTATGCAAAATTGTGTATTAATAATAATGAATAATAAAAACAAAAACCATCATCATGTATGCAATTAAAAAAAAATATTATTACTATTATTATTCAAAAATTTCTATCACAAAACCATTTTTAAAAAGTAAAATTGCACAAATTACAACAATAACATTTTATTTATGCAAAATTGTTTTGCAGTAAAAAATAATTGCAAATGTATTTTCATCTTTCGGCAAAGACAATCCCAATGTGACCGGCATCCAAGATGGCGGATAGAACTGAGATAAATTTAGTGAATGTTTTATATTTCATCCAGGAATGAAAAGAATAGACAACCGTTCATTCTAATTAAAATCTAACTGTATTTGCAGTATATTTGTGTAGGTGTTGTAACACAAACCAGCAAAATATTTTTTTGGACCATTGTTTTTCCTTCTTTTCTCAGGAGTTTGGGAGTCCACTGTTCGAAGGTCCGTTCTCTCACCCTGGACTCATGGGAACCGGAGTTACTGAAGGTCTGCTCAAATATCCAGATTGTTCTCCTAGTCTCTGTTGGATGACCTTTCCCTGTGACATGAGCAAACATGCTCTGATAATAACTGCAGTGTGTTCTGTGTAATACAGCTGATGTGTGAACTAGGAAACAGTATCATCAACCACATCTATGAGGGGAGCTGTGAAGAGCAGGGCCTGAAGAAACCGGGCCCCAGCAGCTCCAGGTGAGGGCCGAGGGACGTGGAAAAAACTGGCTCTTGATTAGTCAGGCTGAATGTCGAATGCTCAGTTGCTGTCTTGATTTTTCAGGCAAGAAAAAGAGGCCTGGATCAAAGCGAAGTACGTGGAGAAGAAGTTCCTGAAAAAGATGATGAATGGAGAAGTTGTGGTTAACGGCGGGAGAAAATCCGAGCGCCGATGGAACACCAGGAAATGCAGGAGACATAACAGCGCCACCACCGTCCCCAAACCACACCGCAAATACAGACAGGATCCAGGCAGTGCTTCTCCTGCAACACTCTCCTCAGGTAATCAATACTTTTTATTATTATTACTGACTGTTTAAAGGGATAGTTCACTCTAAAATTAATTTTTGCTATGTTTTTGCTTACCTCAAGGGCATCCAAGATGTAGGTGTCTTTGTTTCTGCAGTAGTTTCAATTTTGATATTTTTAGGTCAAACCGTTCTTGTCTGTCAGTCTTATAATGCAGGTCTATGGTCACCACCTCAAAGAGCATGCACAGAGAAGTCCAAATTAAACACAATTTAATGACTCGTAAATGTAAGATGGCCTAAGACACGAAACGAACGGTTTGTGTGAGAAAACAAACAGTATTTATATCGATTTTACCTTTTGTAACCACAGCCACGTCCAAGTGATCTGACTGTGTGGGCGCTTTGGTCTGCGCAAGCACCGTAAAGCGTCGGAAGTGATCTCTCGTGCGCGTGTACGTCACTCATTGTTTACACTGAGGTTTTGGAAGTATTACCTTTCGCTGTAAAGATCTAAACAGTTATATATATATATATATATGTGTGTGTGTGTGTGTGTGTATATATATATATATATATATAAATATAGGAAATCGCAATGGAAGACGATTTCGATATATCAAGAGACCACGTTGATTTTTTTTGTTTTCGCAACCATGCGAGAGATCACTTCCAGCGTCTGTGCATGCTCTTTGAGGTGGTGACCATAGACCTCCATTATATGACTGAGAGACAAGAACGGTTTGACCTAAAAATATCAAAATTGAAAATACTGTGGAAACAAAGACAACTACATCTTGGATGCCCTTGAGGTAAGCTAAAACATAACAAAAATTAATTTCAAAATGAACTATCCCTTTAAGAAAGTACTATAGTTAGGGGCCAAGCCCCGAAGGGGATAGCCCCTATTGTATCTGTTAGTTTTCTTATTATTATTATTATTAGGGGCCAAGCCCCGAAGGGGATAGCCCCTATTGTATCTGTTAGTTTTCTTATTATTATTATTATTATTATTATTATTATTCCGTAAATGGAAGTCTATGGCAGCCCTATGAACCGTAAGTAGGAAAATGTTGAAATTTGGCACACTTGTAGTGATGGTAATTATTAGTAATTGGTCCAATTTTTGACCCTCTAGGACCAACTCTATAGCGCCACCACCAGTTCAAAAATTCAACATTGAAATGGTTATAACTTTTGAACCCTTTGCTCTAGAGACATGAAACTTAGTACACCTGATTCCTCTCATCATGCTGATCACAACCAATACCTTACATTAAGACCCCGCCCATTACAGTAGAGGCCATTTTGAAATGTACAGTATTCAGTTTTTTCCCTACTCCTCCTTCAAATTTTGTCCAATTCTGTCCAAAATTTGCTCAAATGATCTTCGGACTGAGCCGCACAGAAATGACTGAACAGATTTTTTTTATTCATCTTTGTTCAAAAGTTATGGTGTCGCAAACTTAATGAGGTCCCACCAAAATTGGCTAAGAGGCTGTATCTCGGCCAAAATTGAATCAATCGAAACGAAAATTGGTACGCTTCATCGGGAGCATGTTCTGAGGTTCCATACCAAAGTTGGGAATAGCGCCACCTACGGGTCATGAGATATGAAAAATTGCTATTTTGGCCAATAACTTTTGAACAGTTTTTCAGAAAATCATAAATGTGGTATCTATGGATTCTTTGGATCATGCCGAATCCGTGGATATCGATTTTGCCATGATGGGCTATACCTCGTGTCCGCCATTTTGAATTTTGTCATAATTTGCAATATCTTTAAACCTCTTTGAAATTTCTTGACCAAATTGGGCATGGATCATCATTAGCATGCCCTGAAGGTACATGAGAAGTTTTATCACAGCGCCACCTAGTGTTCCCAAGTTATAAGGTTTTTTGTAAAGATGCTTATAACTTTTGCAAATATTGTTCAAAATGTAATTTCTTCATATCAATATGTTCCTTGGCTTATAACGATTCCACCGATGTCTCATTTTTCATTTTCCAACAATGTGACTGTCCGCCATATTGGAGCAAATGAAAAACCATTTTTTCGCTACTCCTCCTGCAAATCTTGCTCGAATTTGTTTAAAATTTTGTCAGATAATCTTTGGACCGAGCCGCACAGAAATGACTGAACAGATTTTTGATATTCGCTATCGTTTGAGAGATATTTGCCTCCAAAGTTGACCCAGCCTGTGTTTTTTGACTTATGCTAGTTAGCTTAGCATAATAATTGTTTAGCATGCTAACCAGGTGCAATTCTTTTGAATGCGGCTCTTCAGCTATCAGGATAACCATTAGCTACGTTAGCATTGAGCTAGCTTAGCATGCTAATTGCGTTAACATGATTTTGTGTGCTTATTCTTATACTGAAGGACCTCCTCTGCAGCTCAGTTATTTGCGTCTTCTGTGTGGCGCAAGCTGCTAAACCACGTGTCACGAATCCCGAACCATTGCGGTCGTGGGTTCGAATCCTGTGTGGCACATGCCCAGACCGCAAGAGGTACTGTGGCCTTAAGTGGTGGAAAAGTTGTTTCAGTTCTAGACATGGTGTCTGTCTGAGAAAGGACTTCCAAAAATATAACATGCAGCAAATTTATATATTAAAAAAATCTTAATTTTGAGGTTATTTTCACTTGTACTACTGACCCAACAGTTTTTTTTTTCCAAATGTCGGAGTTGCTGCTGCTTCCGGGCTTGGCCCCTGCATTGCTGCTTGCAGCTATATTTATTATTATTATTATTATTATTCTTCTTCTTCCGCCAATGGAAGTCTATGGCAGCCCTATGAACCGTAAGTAGGAAAATGTTGAAATTTGGCACACTTGTAGTGATGGTAATTATTAGTAATTGGTCCAATTTTTGACCCTCTACGACCAACTCTATAGCGCCACCACCAGTTCAAAAATTCAACATTGAAATGGTTATAACTTTTGAACCCTTTGCTGTAGAGACATGAAACTTAGTACACCTGATTCCTCTCATCATGCTGATCACAAACAATACCTTACATTAAGACCCAGCCCATTACAGTAGAGGCCATTTTGAAATGTACAGTATTCAGTTTTTTCCCTACTCCTCCTTCAAATTTTGTCCAATTCTGTCCAAAATTTGCTCAAATGATCTTCGGACTGAGCCGCACAGAAATGACTGAACCGATTTTTTTTATTCATCTTTGTTCAAAAGTTATGGTGTCGCAAACTTAACGAGGTCCACCCAAAATTGGCTAAGAGGCTGTATCTCGGCCAAAATTGAATCAATCAAAACGAAAATTGGTACGCTTCATCGGAAGCATGTTTTGAGGATCCATACCAAAGTTGGGAATAGCGCCACCTACGGGTCATGAGATATGCAAAATTGCTATTTTGGCCAATAACTTTTGAACAGTTTTTCAGAAAATCATAAATGTGGTATCTATGGATTCCTTGGATCATGCCGAATCCGTGGATATCGATTTTGCCATGATGGGATGTACCTTGTGTCCGCCATTTTGAATTTTGTCATAATTTGCAATATCTTTAAAACTCTTTGACATTTCTTCACCAAATTGGGCATGGATCATCATTAGCATGCCCTGAAGGTAAATGAGAAGTTTTATCACAGCGCCACCTAGTGTTCCAAAGTTATAACGTTTTTCGTAAAGACGCTTATAACTTTTGCAAATATTGTTCAAAATGTAATTTCTTTATGTCAATATGTTCCTTGGCGTATAACGATTCCACCGATGTCTCATTTGTCATTTTCCAACAATGTGACTGTCCGTCATATTGGAGCAAATGAAAAAACATTTTTTCGCTACTCCTTTAAATCTTGCTCGAATTTGTCCAAAATTTGGTCAGATAATCTTTGGACCGAGCCGCACAGAAATGACTGAACAGATTTCTGATATTCGCTATCGTTTGAGAGATATTTGTCTCCAAAGTAGACCTAGCCTGTGTTTGTTGCCTTATGCTAGTTAGCTTAGCATAATAATTGTTTAGCATGCTAACCAGGTGCAATTCTTTTGAATGCGGCTCTTCAGCTATCAGGATAACCATAAGCTACGTTAGCATTGAGCTAGCTTAGCATGCTAATCGCGTTAACATGATTTTGTGTGCTTATTCTTATACTGAAGGCTCTCCTCTGCAGCTCAATTATTTGCGTCTTCTGTGTGGCGCAAGCTGCTAAACCACGTGTCACGAATCCCGAACCATTGCGGTCGTGGGTTCGAATCCTGTGTGGCACATGCCCAGACCGCAAGAGGTACTGTGGCAATAAGTGGTGGAAAAGTTGTTTCAGTTCTAGACATGGTGTCTGTCTGAGAAAGGACTTCCAAAAATATAACATGCAGCAAATTTATATATTAAAAAAATCTTAATTTTGAGGTTATTTTCACTTGTACTACTGACCCAACAGTTTTTTTTTTCCAAATGTCGGAGTTGCTGCTGCTTCCGGGCTTGGCCCCTGCATTGCTGCTTGCAGCTATATTTGTATCATGTTTTTGGAAAATTCAGTGCTTGATAATACCATGTGAAGTGCTTTGAATGATTTCCATTTTCTTTTACCATGGTGTATACGCCAGTGTTATTGCATTAACGTCTTAAACTTGCTATGTAAAGCACTTTGTGATTTTATCTGTGATAGGTGCTATATAAATAAATACTTGCTTATACCGCCAGTGAACGATGGCATCGTAAGTTGATGTGTTAAATTGTAAGTTTACTCTTTACTCTTTTTTTTTTTTCCAGCAACTGCTGCTCTGGAGAGAAAGTTCAGACGGGAATCCCTCTTTTGCCCAGATGAGTTGGACACTCTTTTCTCCTACTTTGACACGGGTTCAGGACCTCGCAGTAAGTGTTATATTCTGTCTAATGGAATTATACTTTCAACTTTTTTTTTTTTCCTTTGTTCAGTTTTTTGCTTTGACTTGCATTTTAATTTGTTTTGCTTTGTTTTATTGTTTTGATTTTCTTTGTTGTGTTGTTTACTTTTGCTGTTTTTGTTTTGCCTTGCATGTTGATTTGCTTTTTTTATTACTTTTGAGGTTTTGTTTTTGCTGTTTTAATTTGCTTCATTTTTGTATAATTTTATTTTGTTTTTTGTTTGCTTTTATTGCTTTTGTTTTAATTTTTATATTCTTTTGTTGTTTTGTTATGTTTAGTTTTTGCTTTGATTTAGTTTTTTATTTGTACTTTTGTTGTTTTATAAAATTTGTATTTTGTTTGGCTTTTGTTTTATTTTGCTTTGCTGTGAATTCTACTTCGCTTTGTTTCATTTATTTGTTTTGTTTTGGCTTTGTTAGTTTAATTTGCTTCACTTTTTGTATACTTTTGTTATTTTGCTTTGCTTTTTGATTACTTTTATTTTGTATTTTGTTTTTGCTTTGCATTTTCCTTAGATTTATTATTTGATTTGTACTTTTGTTGTTTTGTTTTTTTGTTTTCTTTTGCTTTGCTTTATGCTTTTCTTTTACACTTTTGCTTTGTTTCTTTGTTTTTGTGTTGAATAACACTGTGTCGCATCGATTCCTCATGTTTGCTGTCTGTATGTGTGTGTTGGGCGTTATTGTAATGCGCCCGTGGTGGGCTTGTGTTGGTCCTGCAGGTCTGAGCAGTGACAGTGGGTTAGGTGGCAGTACTGACGGCAGCACTGACATCTTGGTGTTTGAGTCTGTGGTGGACAGTGTCACCGAGGAGGGTGAGTCAACCACTGTGTGATGCTGTTAACCAAGTCTTCATAGTCCATACTGACTGTTGAAGCAGATGAATCATGTGTTGCATGTGTGTTTGTAATGTTCAGAGTGTGAGGTTTCTGAAGACTCAAGCAATGAGGCTGAACTTGAGCCGGAGGCGTCAGATCCAGAGGATTTGAGAGAACTGGATCCCGTGGCGTTACTCTATAAAGCCTGTCAGGCGCGTAATCTGCCCATCATGGCTGAAGCTCTGGCACATGGGGCGGACGTCAACTCGGTCAATGAGGAGGACGAGGGGAAAAGCCCCCTTATTCAGGCTGTGATTGGAGTGAGTCAGTCCAAAAATATTCAGATGCATTACTTACACAGATATTAACAGTGATCTCAATAAGAAGTTCAGGTAACTTCAATGCCATGTTAAAGGTTTAGTTCACTTTTGAAAAAACTTTTGCTGATAATTTCCTCACCCCCATGTCATCCAAGATGTCCATGTCTTTCTTTCCTCAGTCGAAAAGAAATTAAGGTTTTTGATGAAAACATTCCAGGATTTTTCTCCTTATAATGGACTTCAATGGGAACCAGGTCCAACCGAGGTCCAAACGACAGTTAATATCAGTTTCAGATGCAGCTTCAAATGTCTTTAAACGACACCAGACGATGAATAAGGGTATTATCATGCGAAACGATCGGTTATTTCAATGCTTATTCCAAAAATGTAACTTTTCTAAGGACAAATGCTAGCCTTGTAATATATTGTGAGGCGCGTTTGCAACGTCACGTAATACGTAATTACGTTCAAAAGGTCACGGGCGACGTAGCCGGAAGTACAGAATCAAAATCGTCTGACATCGTTGTTTTACCTTTTAATTCCTTTTTTGTAAACGGCGTTTGAGTTAGTTTTCACGTTCAACCTATGCGTTTAACTTGTAAACACTCTGACTCTGTACTTCCGGCTACGTCGCCCGTGACCTTTTGAACGTAATTACGTATTACGTGACGTTGCAAACGTGCCTCACAGAATGGAGCAAGGCTAGCATTTGTCCTTAGAATAGTTACATTTTTGGAATAAGCTTTGAAATAACCGATCGTTTCGCATGATAAGACCCTTATTCATCGTCTGGTGTCGTTTAAAGACATTTGAAGCTGCATCTGAAACAGTTATTAACTGTCGTTTGGACCTCGGTTGGACCTGGTTCCCATGGAAGTCCATTACAAGGAGAAAAATCCTGGAATGTTTTCATCAAAAACCTTAATTTCTTTTCGACTGAGGAAAGAAAGACATGGACATCTTGGATGACATGGGGGTGAGGAAATTATCAGCAAAAGTTTTTTCAAAAGTGAACTAATCCTTTAAATAACCATGAACCATTTTGAGGTTTTAAAGCCCGAATCCTCTGTTTTTTTTTACAACCAGGGTTCCTTGATAGCCTGTGAGTTTCTGCTCCAAAATGCTGCAGATGTCAACCAAAGAGATCAGAGAGGGAGAGGCCCGCTGCATCACGCCACATACTTGGGTCATACCGGGTGAGGGCACTTCACTCTCTGTCTTAAGGCCCTGATATACTCATGCTCTTTTTCATTCTTTGCTTACGGATAAAATGAAGTTCGAAAGAACATGAGCAGCAATTTACTGTTAGTGAACAATATCCCACGCTGCGTTTAGATATGTAAATATGTGCTGCACGCTTTCCTCTCAATAACAAAATACACACAACAAAATGAAGAAAAAAGCAAGCATTTTTTTTTTATAAAGCTTGAGAAAAGCATCTGATCACAGCAACGTGGATATGTTTGCATGTGCTCTGCAATTTGACACATCACTTTATACAACAGATTGCTTAAAAACAAGCAGCTGTCAGCTTGTCAGTGTCTCATTTCATCAGAAGTACAACTTTATTTTCTAATATAAAGCAGAAAATCCTGTGTGCAATATTCCCTCTATGAATCTATTTAATTATTGGAACAACCACACTACAGATTTCTCACAATACAAGATTTACATGAATTAACTCCCTACATTAATTTCCTGTTCTGTGATGGCAGCATTATTATACTTTTAATACATACCATTGTACTGAATATACAGTATTTACCTTATTCATGCACCGTGGTAAATATTTCAAAGAACATCATAGTTTTACCATTAGAACATTGACAGGATACATGGCGTGCGTGATATGTCCAATCAAGCTAAACTTTTCTGCAAGTGTATTTACTTGATCTTCTGTTGTTTTATTTCCAGTCAAGTGTGTTTGTTCCTGAAACGAGGAGCGACCCAGAACGATGGTGATGAGGACGGACAGGACCCGCTGAGCATAGCAGTTCAAGCTGCTAACGCTGACATAGTTACTCTGTAAGTTTATAAAGTTTATATGCACCAGTATTTATTCTCAGTACACTATTGTTCAAAAGTTTGGGGTCAGTAAGATTTTTTTGGTCACATTTTAAATTAGGGTCCAATTCTCACTATTTACTATTAACTAAGACTTTTGCCTCAGTAAACTGTTACTGCTTTTTAATAGGTAGTATGGTAGTTGTTAATTTTTAGGTATTGGTTGGATTAATACGGTCATTGCAGAATAAGGCATTAATATGTGCTTTATAAGTACTAATAAACAGCCAAAATCATATTTATATGCATGCTAGGGCCCTATGAAATCATTTTATTTTACACATTTTATTTTCCCCCCAATTTCTGTTTATTTTTTGCCAAATTCAGTTTTTTTTTTCTTGATTATGTTTTGTTTTTAATGGTTAAATTAAATTTTAGTAATCAAAAAGCATGTTTAATTAATTGTAAATATGAAACCATTTATTAAAAGTTTAACAAAAGTTACGTTAGGGCCCTATGAAACATGTAAAATATGTCAAACATAATATGAAAAAAAATATTTTTAACCAAATCATGTTTTCTGTTTTAAGTTTTCTGGATTCCATTTTAATGGATTAATTCAATTCAATTTAAATAATAAAAAGCATGTCTAATTAGTTTAATTCAATTCAAACTTTCCGCATTATACAGTAAATGCAGTTTTTATGATTCTGCGATTCCATCTGTTTTCGTAAATCAGAGGGCCCTAGCATGCTAATAAGCAACTAGTTAATGATGAGATTTTGACCCTAAAAGAAAGAAATTAATACTTTTTTACTCAACATTAAATTGATCAAAAGTGACAGTAAAAGAAACATTTATAATGTTGCAAAATGTTTTTATATCATATAGAAGTGTATATTTATCAAAGAATCCTGAAAAAACTTGATCTTATTATCATCAATTGATAATAAGAAACTGTAATTATATTTCTTTCTATAATACAGCTTTGGTGAACATAAAATTATTTTGTTCAATAACATTAAAAAATCTTACCAACCTCAAAGTTTTGAATGGTAGAGTATATATAAGAAATTCCAAATCAAACCTCTCTTTTGTTTCCTCTCTCTGGACAGGTTACGTCTAGCACGCATGAACGAGGAGATGCGCGAGTCTGAGGGTCCGTTCGGTCAGCCAGGTCAATATTCTAGCAACAGTCCCACAGAGCAGCAGTATAAGAAATGCATACAAGAGTTTATCTGTCTCAACATAGCAGAGTGCTAAAGAGCCCAGCGTAGCGCTTTCCCATCACTCCCAACAAGACCTGCCATGTGTTTTTCAGATTCCAGCTAAACCAGCTTCTGATGGCTTTAAATGGTTTCTCGCTGGTCAGTCCAAGCTGGTTTAGGTGGTTAATCAGTCAATGGGGCCCAGTTTAACCTAGCAGACCATCTTGGTCAAACTGGTTACAGCTGGTTAACCATAATCCCAGAACTTTTCACATTCCAACGTTGATCACATGATTGACTGGCCGCCGTAGTTTGGCCTAGCAAACTTCTCATTTCAAGACAGTACCTGTGGCTTAGATAATTGTGGTGGTTTTGGTCAAAAACCAGTTACACAAATCTTTGCGTCCAAAATCGCATACTCTCTTGAGTTATTCTAAATAAGTGATTTCTTCACGACTGCTACAAAACTACATTATATGTAGTATGAGTGTTTGTAGTATCTAGGGCTGTCAAACGATTAATCGCATCCAAAATAAAAGTTTATGTTTACATACTATATGTGGGTGCACTGTGTATAATTATTTTGTATATATAAATACACACTTGTATATTTAAGAAAAAAATATTATTTATATATAAAATATTTATATATACATGCATGTGTGTGTGTTTATATATATATATATAAAATAATTACACACAGTGCACCCACATATATTATGTAAACACAAACTTTTATTTTGGATGCGATTAATCGCGATTAATCGTTTGACAGCCCTAGTAGTATCAATGTAATCCGGACTAACTACATCCGCCATGTTGTCATTATCACGTGACCTACCAGCATCGGTTCACTGCCATTCACAAATCCTCTCCCATGGCCTCATGGGATAGTAAAGTGTCCATCGTATGCACACCTCAGTATCTCGCCCGAAGTAGCATCATCCGGGTACTTTTCGCCCACTCTTTATGAGTACTGTGAATTCGGACATAATTCTTTTTGTCACACACTGTTTTTCGCCTACTATGCAGTAGGGAAGTATGCGATTTCGGATGCAGCCACAGACTATTGCACTTTCACTCATCACTTACACTTCAAGCAGTATTATACAGTATGTTAGGCAGCGGACTATCTATTCTAACAGTGTTTTAGAGGCATTTTTGTACACATGGTTTAAACGGATCGGCCTCTTAAAAATGGCTTGCAAACGCACGAAGGAGAGTGAGTGGGATCAAAAACTGTGATTATTATACGTCATAAATGTATAAAGTGTCTAATCTACTAATTGAAAACGTGATTTTGTCGACTTTTATGCCACTGGTATGCACTTTTTATTAACTCTCCACTATCGTTTTTGTTTGCTTTTATGGATGATGGCATAGAAAATGCCTCAAATGGGATTTTTATGGTTTTATGAGTACCACCCAGAGCAATAGTGCAATGATTCAATGATTTTTTTTTTTGTATTGTGGTAACAGATTGTATTTTTGTAACTTCATATACTTGTGAATTACACAGTTCACAACCAAACTCCAGTTCAGACACCAAAAACAAAATTGACAATTTATTTACTGGCTTGTACACTACCATTCAAAAGTTTGGGGTTATATTTTTGAGAATAATCTTTAGGGCTATATTTATTTGATGAAAAATACAGTCAAAAACAGTAAAATTGTGAAATATTATTACAATTTAAAATGGCTGTTTTCTATTTGAATCTATTTTAAAATCGAATTTATTCCTGAGATGCAAAGCTGAATTTTCAGCATCACTGTGTCACATGATCCTTCAGAAATCATTCTAATATGCTATATTTCTGCTCAAGAAACATTTCTTATTATTATCAATGTTGAAAACCATTGTCCCGCTTCGTATTTTTAGGGAAACAGGATTATTTGATGAATATAATGTTCAAAATGTGCAATTTATTTAAAATGGAAATCTTTTGTAGCATAATAAATGCCTTATTGTCGCATCCTTGCCGAATAAAAGTGATAATTCGACCCCAAACTTTTGAGCGGTAGTGTATGTAATTATAAAATGCAGTAGTTTAATTTGTGTTTGTCAATCTTCAGATCGCTGTTGCTCTGGTCAGTTTGGTTTCCTGCTGCTTTTTGCCCTTCGTGAATCTGTGCACGAATGAAATCTCATAATACGGTCTCGATTTCCTAACTTCTGCTTTATAATGAGGTGGATACTATAAAGCATGAGCATTTCTAATATTGGATGGCATTGTAAGTGAGTTAACATGTGATGTCAATATATTTATGCCTAGCAGTCCTGAGACGTCTTCATTAAACTATAAACTCATGATAAATACCATCACTTTAACTCAAGATCTCAACCAAAGACCACATATGTTAATGTATAAGGACCCCTTTTCCCAAAGCAATCAAAAACATGGCACTTGTTGAGAGAGCGTTCATTTGTAAATGTGTTATTTGTAGTTTGTGAACAGGCTAGATTAATGTAAAGTTGTTCCCCAGTGAAAGGTCGTCTTTGTCTCGCTGGCCAATGAAATCGTAGCACTTTCTGTTTATCGTTTTTGTGAATATCGAATCAGTATGACTCCCGAAGCAGCGAAAAACTGATCAACCAAAAGCATAATTTTATTAAAAATAAATAAAATAATGCACCAATACAAAAAATACCATATAACAAGATGCATTTCTCGGTGGTGGCTGTAGCACATAACCTCTTCTACTGCTTGCTTTCATATTTCTGCTTTTTGTTTTGTTTTCATGTCGGTGTCATGCTGCGATTTTTGTAAAAAAAAAAAAAAAAAAAAATGTCTGAATATTGTATAACTGAAGATTCTTGTGTAAATTATAACGTCTGCAACTTCTTTTTTTCTTTTTGCTCTTCATTTCTGCCCTTTTATCTGTCAATTCCTTCTAAAGCGAAATGAATCATGAAAATAAATGAACAGTGAATGAAGTACTAACTGCTTGTGCTTGGCTTTTCTTCTCTTCTGCTGTCTCTTTCTTCTGTCTGCTGAGTTATAACTTTATGCATTAACGTAACTCACTCATCAACACAAGTTTGCTGCGGTCAGGTGTTGAGGAAATTACTTTTTTCCTCTTGGATCTTATATGATTTGTTTTTAACCGTCAAGATTTGTTCTTTGTCCCTGATAATTTACATTTTTATATATATTTTTTTATTAACATTTACTTTGCCTTTAAATTATTTAAATATGTTCCTCTGACTGAATAAAAGAGAGCTAGAGTTTTTTTTAATGTTTTTTTTAATTGTCGTCTTATGCTCACCAAGGCTGCTTTTATTTGATCAAAAATTTATAAAAATATTGTAAAATTATAATGTTGTACTATAATATTATTACAATTTAAAATAACTGTTATCTATTCTAATTTTAATATGCAATTTATTTCTGTGATTTAAAGCTGAATTTTCAGTATCATTACTCCAGTCTTCAGTCACATGATCCTTCAGAAATTATTCTAATATGATGATTTTCTGCTCAGAAAACATTTATTACTTTTGATTATCAATGTTGAAAATGGTTGTGCTGCTTAATAATTTTGTGGAAACGATACTTTTTTGTTGTTCAAAGCAAAGCATTTATTTGGAAAAAAGAAATTGTAACAATGTAAAAGTGTTACTGTTTTTTTTTTTTATTATTAATTTAATGCATCCTTGCATTTAAAAATATTAATACATTTAAAAAAATCTTACTGATCCTAAAATCTTAAACAATACTGCATGTCATATTACAAATCATTGACAAACAAAACAAACAAAATGTTGTACTTGTGTGTGTGTGTATATATATATATATATATATATATATATATATATATACACACACACACACACACACACACACACACACACACACACACACACACACACACACACACACACACACACATATATATATATATATATATATATATATTGAAATTTATTTGACGGATAATCCCTTGAGATGTAACATCTCGTTTTCGAGGGGATCCTATATATATGCAAATTCAATTGATTGCATTAACTGTTTTAATGGAATATTTTTTTTAAGTTAACTACCACAAAAAATTATTTAGTTTGTACTATTTAGTTTTGGCTTGTAAAATAACTCGTACCTCAGTTTATAAAAACAAAAAAGGCAACAAACGTATAAGCCATGACATGGTTGTCCCATAGACCTCTATTATAAGTTTATTAAATTCAACAGAACTCAACTTCTTTTTAAACTGAAATGATTCTCCTGCAAACACTAGTCAGTACGCATGAGTACTCGTCCTGGGAAGACATGGGGACCTCCTCATCTCCTCATTATAAATCAAGCATGTGAAATTCACACAGTTTGGCAGTGTGTTCAAACCCACCCTTTTGTCCCCTCTAAAGTTTCAGTTGTTGTCATGGTTATAAGACGATACAAAGACCCTATATGGCACAAAGATGGAGAAGGGGTGCTTTACAGTGTCGTTTTTCTGTAAAGTGCATTAAAATGTGTTGAAAACACTTATCATAAAAGACTTATTCACCTTGCTTACTTTACTACTTCTTTACTAATGCAAAAGCAGGCAAACTAAACGTCTAACTTAAGATAACTATTGCTATAAGCTTGTTTCCACCACAGAATGTAACGATTGTATCGATTACATCTTTACACCAGTAGGTGGCGATAAGTGACTGTAAAAAATTGATTTGTCAATGAATCGTTCATTCAAGAGATTCGTTCAAAAACGCTGATTCATCCAGTAATAAAACAAGTGAAGTATTGTAGCCGTGTCTCATTTGTCGGCCGTGTACGAAGATTTTTTTTCACCGAGTTATAAAGTCCAAATTCGCAAAAACTTTTCTTTTTTTGTTCTGTGACTCCGGTCACATTACAGCTGCATTTCAGGTGTTTTGTATAGTGAAAATGAACTGTGTTTGCTCCCATTTTAGGTGACACCACCTACCTGGATATTTTCCGGGAGTTTTCCCATATGGCATCCCACAATCCTGAGAAGCTGAAACGGAGGAGCGTTCACTTCCGTCACTCCTTCAGGTGATATCCGTTGAGGAATCTGTTAGATAAATGCAAATATAGCTTTATAAACACAACAATAATTAAATATATTTCTTCTTAATCTGTTCTAGAGTATAAACAATCAACCCTGTTAAACTTTGGACACCAAACAAGCTGGAGCAGAAGACACTTTGACTAGCTGATGCTGATATAATAAGTGTGATGGAGTTGAAGGACTTGAAACAAAAATTGTGGTTGTGTTGAACGTTTTTAATGATTTTAATGATATTTTTTGTAGCTTTATGGGGGTCAGCTGGACTTAACCCCCAGCGTTTTGTGTTTGTTTTCTTCATTCGCATTCTCCTTTTTTTAGCCAGCCATAGACCCTAACAGACATCCAAACATCTACAATTTATGATTACACGTCTGTTAAAACATATAATCAAAAGATCATGCATGAATGCTTTCCCATTTTACATTTCATCTCAGTACTTTTACAACTTACAAGCATCACTATTACCCTCTATTATAAAACATATCCAGCACTGATTATTCTTTTTTGAACGCAGTTGAAGTAAGGAAGTTGTTTTTGGGGAATCTGCAGTGGTTTTTGTCTGTTGCTAGTGATGAATGTACTGTTTTCGATTGACTATGCTGGTGTAGTCTATATATTTTATCTGTATAGCCACTATAAATCATTGCAAATTCAAATGCAGATATTGTATATTGTCTTTTTAGTTGCAAATTGATAATATAAAATGATGGTATTTTGTAAAAATGCAAAAAGTGGTAAATAAATATCTCAAAAAAAATTAAAAAAAATATCTCTATTGTGATTTTAAATTTAGAGTTTGCTGTATGTTAATCTGGGTTATTTACGCATACGGTAGCCTATGAAACGTAAGGTAAAGGTGATCAATTTTATGTTTTGGCCGCAGTATATTTTTTATACACACAACAAAGTTATTACAATTCCCCCCAACCCCCCCCCCCCCCCCACACACACACACACACACACAATTTTATGTATTTCTGATGAAGACCAAATAAGTTAGGACATTAAGAGGGACCAGGACATTTAACAGACAAGACATCCTTTCAGAGTTTCCTACATTCGTGCGTCCACAAGAAATTGACGGTGAGAATCGAGGTTTCTTTTCATCCAGCCCGGACGATTTAATTGTTCTTATGAGCCAGTTCTTTAGTGAATCTAAAATATTCAGTGCGATTCACAAACGAATGACTCTTGTGAATCGGTTCTATAGGGAATTCAAAACTCAAAAGGACCATAGAAAAAAAAAAACTAATATTGAGTCAATACATATAAAAACACAAACCACCATATTCTCACATGTGAAAGGTCATCCCATTTCTTTGTGAATTTGATTTTCTGCGGTTTAACAAACATTTAACACTCATCAAGAATCATTATTCTTAATTTGAGCGACGACACGCTGACCGTTCCAAGATGGCGGGACAAATGACTCTTACGACTCGGTTCTTTAAACCTATCACTGACTGCTCATGTATGTTCATATGATAACGTGCATTTAAAGAAACGTATTTTGTATAAATACTGTGATAATAACTACTAATAATAGATAAACAAATAACAAAAAATACACATTCCCATTGATACTGCTAAAACGCATTTCTTTTTCATGTGTGTGCAGCCCGCTCAGTTTTGATAAGTTTACGTCAGACATTTATTTTGAAAAGCAACCGAATGCTTTTCAGAACTTTTATTTTGTCATTTTACATCATCACTTCCTTGTGTCGCGGCAGCCATATTGGCATGGGGGATAGATGACAATTTCACCTTAGCCGAAGAGCTACATTTTTGTTATTTTTGAAAGTTTACCAAGTGCGTATTCACTCTGAACTAAAGGGATATCAATATATCACCACAATTTGACCCTGGTCGATCCCGTGGAGGGCGTTGAAAGAGGTGAGACGAAACCGTTAAAAATCCCCTTACAGTGTCTAAGGCTGTGTTTTTAAAACTAGCGAACTACCTAACGTTACTTCTCTATTTACATCTGTCTGTCACTTTTATAGTCTTATGTTGTCTACATATGCTGACAATGAAGGTGTTAACCGCTCTATAAACATACGCTACCACGTTGTTCTAAAAAGCTCAACAGTTCTGTCATTTTTTTTTGCTTAACGTTATGTCTGTGGTTGTGTAGCTAACGTTATTTAGGCTAATTTTGTTAAGTTTAGTGTTTTGAGAAGACGATATAAGATAGTCCTTTCCGTGTGTGTCAAACTGCTTCCTTATTGACAATCGTAACATCATGGTTGCAGTTAATGTCAACAAATATGATCTGAATAGAATAGCGTTGATGCATTTCTGGCTTCATGGATTATTTCCAATATTAGTGTCTTTTTATAAAGAATGGGAAGTGTTCATTGTGTAACTGAGAGTACCATGTGATTTCCCAGATGAGCAACAACTTAAACAAGAGGGCCCCAACAACAGCAACACAGCGGTTAAAACAGGACTACCTCCGCATCAAGAAAGATCCAGTTCCGTATATCTGTGCTGAACCTCTGCCCTCCAACATCTTGGAATGGTACATTTGGTTTCATTTAAAACATTTAGATTAATAAACAACATACTTCCTGTTTTTTATTGCCTAGTGATTTTAGTCTGGAACTGTCAAGTTTGACTCTTAATTCTTAAAGTCCCCCCCCTTTTACACTTTTATAGCTGTTTGTGAATGTTGCAGACCTTTAAAGTTTGTGATAAATAAAGTTATTGTCTCCTAAAAGAAAGATCTGATTCTGAACTGCCTGAAACGAGTTGTCAGTAATTAGTCAAACCCGACCAATTATCCTGACTAATCACGGATTGGAAGGGTGTTAAGAGAAACTGAATCCTTTCTCGAACCGTGTCAGACATGAGATGCTGCAATGTATTATAAGAAAATTAAAGTGTTTTTTGGCCATGGATGCATGTAAACCTGTTGTATAAGACCTGAATGCAAAATTAGGAACCCTTAAAATAGCATAATTGGGACAACTTCCTTAAAACCAGTTTTATAATTTCGATTGTATTGAGCAGACGATTAAATTGAATGAAGATGGGTGCTTATGAGTAAAAAAACACCATGAAAAGTGGTCTATATGAATCTAAACAATACATTCCAGGTCTTATGAAGCGCCATGATAGCTTTATGTGAAATTTGAGTGCACTACCTATACTGGCTATTTTTATGGTGCTTATTTGTCCCTTTTGAAGCTTGACCGCTGAATATCTGTCACTGTGCTTTTGCTGCAAGTAAAAGAAAGCAATTGACTTATTCTAATCCATTATTTTGTCCCAAGATGCACATCAGTAATGTTTTTGTTTTATAAAAACTACTTAAATGGCCTAGCCTGTGAAATCAGGCCTTAATGTTTTAATGGTTGTAATCATATTACTCTAGATACTATCATGTTTCCTTCTCTTTCAGGCATTATCTAGTACGTGGCCCTGAGAAAACTCCATATGAAGGTGATTCCCTCTTTAAATTTCACATTAGTGCTTCCCTTTTAAACTTCCTTGTGCAATATGAGCTTCATTTTGACTTGTCTTTTGTTTTTCGTAGGTGGTTACTATCATGGCAAACTGATTTTCCCAAGGGAATTTCCCTTCAAACCACCTAGTATATACATGATCACACCCAACGGCAGATTTAAATGTAATACAAGGTAAAGAAAATGTTATTTTCTTTTCCTAAATGAAGGCCCTTACTAAGGGCATTACACAATCCTGAGTGCCTTATTGTTGCTATGAAATGTTTACAATATATATATATTTAAAAAAAAAAAAAGTATTTGAGCAAACTCTTGAGTTTATTTTAAATAGTGTTCATGTAGACCATTTTGCAAGATGTAAACAACACTGGTCCAGAAACACTTCCTGTTTCAGTTTGTAATTGTTTTCTTTATTTCACATGTAAAGAAAACATCTTAAAGATGTTTGTTTAACTTTTTGATTCAGTTTTAAATGTTCTGTTGGTTGTATTTTATCCCAGCTTTTATGTAGTGTTAAAAAACTGAAACAGGAAGTGCTTCTGGACCAGTGTTGTTTACATCTTGCAAAATGGTCTATAGGTAGTATGAATGAAATTTGGACGCACTACATCTGTCACGTGACCTACCAGTGTCAGTTGCATCGCTTCATTAATACATTTATTAATGCATCGCTTCCATTAATAAATCCTCTCCTGTGGCCTCATGGGATTGTAAAGTGTCAAGCGAATGTGCGCTTCAGAATTTCCCCAGAAGTTGTAGGTCATCCGAGCACCATCTAGTTGGAAAGTAAATGATTTCGGACACAGCGACGGATTTTATAAGTCTTTCTTGTACTCTCGAATCAGAAGAACAATACAATAACTGCATAATGACTAGCTTTCGCTTTCTCTTCCAGGTTGTGTCTTTCCATCACAGATTTTCACCCTGACACGTGGAACCCTGCGTGGTCTGTATCCACCATCTTAACTGGCCTCCTGAGCTTCATGGTTGAAAAAGGCCCGACTCTCGGCAGTATCGAAACCTCTGATTTCACAGTGAGTGTTACGCTGATTTAAAATCACAGTGAAATGCTTTAAAGGGTTAGTTCACCCAAAAATGAAAATTCTGTCAGTATTTACTCACCCTCATGTTGTTCCAAACCTCTGTGTTTATTTGTTCTGCTGAGCACAAAGGAAGATATTTGGAAGAATGTTTTAATCAAACAGATCTCATTGCATTTGTATGCATTTTTTCCTACTATGGTAGTCAATGGAGAATGAGATCTTTTTAGGAAACAAATTGTACCTTCTGCTGTCTCTGTGAATGGAAGTTTTTCCTTTGTGTTTTTTGTGTACATACAGACGACAATATTGTCAAAATGATCCCCTTTGGATCCGCAAAAACGACTAAATATGCTGTATTATGCTGCCAGGCCAGTAGTTGGCAATGTCACTTGGCTATGTAAAGAAACACTATGCGCTTAGACTAAACATGTATTATATAAATGCACATGACATCTCAAAAACTGAAAACTTTATATGGCATTTCGGGGGCCTGAAAAAATCTACTAGTCGTGTAAATGAACATTTTTAGTTGAGAGCAGTGTTGTTTAAACGGCCCCTTAATGTGAAAATCAGTCAAATCCCGTAACATGGCATTTGTTAAATGATATTAAAATCGTAAAAGAGGTCTTGCCGTTCCCTGGATGGCCACTTTAAGTGGGATTTTTGTAGGGCTGGAGTTGACAGAAATTGTTTGGATATACAAAATTGGGCATTGAATTCAGAATTTGTGAAATAATTCAAAATAGAGAGTTTGTAATTATATTTTACTTAGAAAATGTTCTTGAAATGTGCATGAACATAAGTTGGCAAGATCAGTTTTAATGGCGTGTTTGTTTGAATGTGTTCCCTGCAGAAAAGACAGTTGGCGTCCCAGAGTCTTGCATTCAACATCAAGGACAAAGTCTTCTGTGAGCTGTTTCCAGATGTTGTTGAAGTAAGTGCCAGACTTCCTCACTGATGTATGCATGAGCAATAAGCACGTTATTTCAACAAATGTGTTCATACTTGATCCCGTTCGTCCCCCATGAAACAGGAAATCAAGCAGAAGCAGCGAATGCAGGAAGAGCTCCGGTCTCGCTCACAGGCGCTGCCCCTCCCTGACGTGGTGCCGGATGGCGAAGCCCATCACGCTCAAAACGGCCACCTGCCCCTGAACGGGCACCTGCCCCCGGGTGCGGCACACCCGCCCGACCTCCAGCAGGTCAACCGTAACCATGGACTCCTGGGTGGAGCGCTCGCGA